>NC_068310.1:21229599-21334599 GCF_025860055.1 Xyrauchen texanus | reverse complement strand
AAGGAGCCTCCAAAACAGCCTATTCCTTCAAGAGCAAGGATCGTTCAAGAATTGTCAATTTGCCAACAGATGCTTAAGCAAATAATCCAGCACTTTAGAACAATGTTCCCCAAAGCCAAATTGGAAGGGTTTTGGGCATTTCACCCTCTACAGTGCACAATATAATTAAAAGATTCAAGGAATCCCTCAGACATCACTGTCTTAAAAAACATCATTCATCTGTAATGGATATCATGAACATGGGCTTGGGATAACTTTAGTTAAACTTTGTTAGTCAACACCACTCACCGCTGCATCCACAGATGCAAGTTAATACTTTACTATGCAAAGCAGAAGCCATACATCAACACTGTCCGGAAGCACTGCTGACTTCTCTGGGCTCGGTCTCATCTATGATGAAAAGTAGAACAGTGGAACTGGGTTTTTTGGTCTGAAGAGTGGATAGAATTCAATGAAGTTGTCAGCTGAAGACATGCGAGGCGTCTATTTCTCAAACTAGAGACTCTGATGTACTTATCCTCTTGTTTAGTTGTACACCTGGCCTTCCACATCTCTATCTGTCCTTGTTAGAGCCAGTAGTCCTATCTTTGAAGACTGTAGTGTACACATTTGTATAACATTTTCCACTTCTCAAGCATTGTATAGCCTTCATTCCTCAAAACAATGATTGACTGACAAGTTTCTAGAGAAATTGTTTCGTTTTGCCATTTTTTAACTAATATTGACCTTAAGACATGCCAGTACATACTGTGGCAACACAAAAACAAACACAAAGACAATGTTAAGCTGTGTTTGATATAATGGTAAGTGATTTTCTAGTACCAGATTAGCAATTTAACATGATTACTCAAGGATAAGGTGTTAGAGTGATGGCTGCTGGAAATGGGGCCTGTCTAGATATGATACTATTTTTTTAATAGTAATGGTGCTGATTTTGGCACCTTCCACCTGCTGGAGCAGCTGCCCCCGCGACCCGACTTCGGATAAGCGGTTGAAGATGGATGGATGGATGGATGGTGCTGATTTTAACATCAGTAATGTCCTGACTATACTTTATGATCAGTTGAATGCCACTTTGGTGAATTAAAGTACCAATTTCCATCTGAAATGAATTGGGGAAAATTACACTTTCTAAACTTAACAAACCTGTGTCTTCAGTACCCAAATGCTTAAGTCATCCATGCCAGAAGCCGTGGATGACTGCGGAGGTGCGCACACTGCTGAGGTCCCGAGACTCCGCCTTCAGAGCAGGCGATAAGGCAGCCCTAAAAACAGCTAGGGCCAAACTGTCACGGGCAATCAGAGAGGCAAAGCGCGCACACGCCCAGAGAATCCACAGTCACTTCCAGGACAGCGGTGACACGCGGCGCATGTGGCAGGGCATCCAGGCCATCACCAACTACAGGACAACATCAGTTGCCTTTGACAAAGATGCCTCCCTTCCAGATGCGCTGAACGACTTCTACGCTCGGTTTGAAGTGCAGAACGACGTGATGGCGAGGAAGTCCACCCTCCTCCCAACGACCAGGTGCTCTGTCTTACCACGGCAGATGTGAGGAAAACTCTACGTAGAGTCAACCCACGGAAGGCTGCTGGACCAGACAACATTCCTGGCAGAGTGCTCAGAGGATGTGCAGACCAGCTAGCAGATGTTCTTACCGACATCTTCAACATCTCTCTGAGCAGCGCCGTCGTTCCAACGTGCTTCAAGGCCACCACCATCATCCCCATGCCAAAGAAGTCTTCAGTGTCCTGCCTCAACGACTACGTCCCGTCGCGACTTACACCCATCATCATGAAGTGCTTCGAGAGGCTCGTCATGAGGCAGATTAAGACCCAGCTGCCCCCTCACTAGACCCACTGCAGTTTGCGTGATCGTTCAAACCGCTCAACGGATCGATGCCATCACCACAACCCTCCATCTGGCCCTCACCCACCTAGACAATAAGGACTCATACGTTCGAATGCTGTTCATAGATTTCAGCTCAGCATTCAACACAATCATTCCCCAGCACCTGATTGGAAAGCTGAACCTGCTGGGCCTGGACACCTCCCTGTGCAACTGGATCCTGGACTTCCTGACTGGGAGACCTCAGTCAGTCCGGATCGGGAACAGCATCTCCACCACCACCACACTGAGCACTGGGGCCCCCCAGGGCTGTGTGCTCAGTCCACTGCTGTTCACTCTGCTGACTCACGACTGTGCAGCAATGCACAGCTCGAATCACATCATCAAGTTCGCCGATGACACGACCGTGGTGGGTCTCATCAGCAAGAACGACGAGTCAGCATACAGAGAGGAGGTGCAGCGGCTGACGAACTGGTGTAGAGCCAACAACCTGTCCCTGAATGTCTCTACTTTCTTCGAAGGCTGAGGAAAGCACATCTCCCAACCCCCATCCTCACTTCATTCTATAGAGGGACTATTGAGAGCATCCTGAGCAGCTGCATCACTGCCTGGTTTGGGACTTGCACCGTTTCGGACTGCAAAGCCCTGCAGAGGATAGTGAGGACAGCTGAGAAGATCATTGGGGTCTCTCTTCCCTCCATCTAAAGACATTTACAAAAAACACTGTATCCGCAAAGCAACCAGCATTGTGGACGACCCCACACACCCCTCACACAAACTCTTTACACTCCTCCCGTCTGGCAAGAGGTACCGAAGCATTCGGGCCCTCACGGCCAGACTGTGTAACAGCTTCTTCCCCAAGCCATCAGACTCCTCAATACTCAGAGACTGGTTTGACACACGCGTGTCCTGAGTTGCACTTTAATTACTGTCACTTTATAACTGTCTGCTACCTCAATAACTGCTATGTGCATAGAACATTATCTCATAGTATGTTATGTTTACATTTTTAGAAACTGTCATCTTTTTGCACTACTGAGTACTGGTCGGTGCTGCACTGTCTATTGTCCTGTTCATTGTCAGAAATTTGTTGTACTGTCCTGTACTTTTTGCACATGTTTGCACGTGCACTTTATATAGGTATATGTAGTTTTTTTTTATATAGGTATTTTATTTCGTTGTGTTGTCTCATGTGGTCCTGTGTTGGTCCTTTGTTGTTTTTATGTAGCACCATGGTCCTGGAGGAACGTTGTCTCATTTTGCTGTGTACTGTACTAACTGTATATGGTTGAAACGACAATAAAAACCACTTGACTTGACTTGAATTCAAGTGTTATTAGAATAAATGGTGATGTTTCACAGTGGTGTGTTTACGACTGTCCCAACTTGTTTGGATCATATTGCAATCATCTGATGGTTGTAGATAGCACAGTAGCTGTGTCCCAAATGACACATTATACACCCTGCACTTGAAAAATATAATATGCACTCAGCCATGTAATGTATGGATTTTCAAAGTGTATTATCGTCCCAAATGGAACACTTAAAGTTTTTTACTACACGGTAAGGTAGCACGGTATACCGGTCCTATCACAATCCCAAAACATTTTAAACAGTACGATATAATCTTGTTAATTTCGGTACCACAGTAAAGTTTGCTGCCATTTGCAAAATGTAATGTAATGTGAGATTTTTTAGATGAAATCAAAGACCATGTGAAAATAATAATGAAAAAAAAGCCTCTATATAGCCAAGAGTGATAATTAAACAGCAGAAGGACATCATTTAATTAAATAATATACAGTCACATGCATTGCGTGCCACAGTATGAATAAGAGGTGCCTCTCTGCCCTGTCTTCTCACACACACACACACACACACAAACACAGGCACACAAACACACACACAAACGTAACTCACACTACTAATGCTTGATTTTCATGCAGTATGTCCAATAGTATCCATCTGCAGAGCCACAGATCAGTGTGTTGAGTGTATAAACGGCTCACATTAGCTCGTGAATCTTGATATAATGAACTCTAATTAACAAACAGGAAGTACTTCAAAGATCTTTCAAAATAAAAGTCCTGCAAAAATGAGTGCTCTGTTCAACTGATTGTGTGAAATTTAAGACATTACGACAGAAAAATATTACTACTGTATAAAAGTGCAATCCAAAGCAGTCACAATAATACTCATAGTAACAATAATATAATATTAAATTGTTATATAATTAGTATTATTATCTGTAAGCAATATACAATTGTACTGCAAGTCTACTGAATATCAACATGTTGTGATTCAGTTATGGCAGCCTTTTGCCTGAGGTAATCAGATTGTTTTCATTTAATGTTTTCATTAAAACAGTAAAGCTCTGTTGTGCATCTTTATATTTTTTTAAACAAAAATAAGTTTAAAAGTATTATATTCTCATTTGATTAAAGCTGTAAAATATGTATTTGATTAAAACACAATGTGATCATAATATTCAATTAAAACATTTAACATGGAATTATTATTAAAACAAATAAAAAATGTAAACCAGAAAAGGCATAATTTGTATTTGTCTTATAGACTTTATGCAGTTCTTTTAGATAAGTAATTTTCTGTGTAATTTCTTAAAAAAAAATCTAAGCTGTTTTTTTTCTATTTGTAGCAAGGCTGGTATCATACCGAAGCCAACATTTTGGTATCAGTGCAACCCTACTACACGGAAGTGTTCGCTGTTTGACAGCAAAGCTGACAAAAGTGAAGTTTCAAGTGCATGTGATGTGTTGCCGATAGCTTTAGCATGTTAGCAAACCTCAGTTCTTAAACTAGCAAACCTGTTGATCTTAAACAACATACATATTCGCACAGCTCGGGGTGATGGTAAAGAATTCAACTCACATTTGTAAGGTGCTGTATACACTGAAGATTTGCAATCTGTTACATTCTTAATTATTTACAACTGTTTTGTCAGACCAGCATCACAGCCAGTTAACTCCGCCCCTTCCGCTATGTACGGCAAGCCGCGTGCATTAAGTTCATGAAGTGTCCAACATTCCACACTCCGTTTTGACGGTTGAAAAAGCGCATCATCCGTGTACTTGCAGTACAATTCTTTTTGCTGCATTTAAAGTGTTAATACACTACTTGCAACATATGGTTTGTTCATAGTTAGCTCTACAAATTAAGCTGGGATAGAAGAAAGTATTTTAAAATCTAAAAAATTACACACATCATCTTTAAAGAGAAGAATAAGATGATAAAGAAATTAATCCTTCAGTGTATACTTAAGTCTTTGAAAACATACATCTGTACATTTAAACCATGCAAATTAGTGACGCATATCTGCACTTGTGAACTCAAAGTGCGAAGTGTCTGGATAGGTTAAGAGGCGGGGGTGGAGATATCTTCCATTGAGCGTGGTTCTCTACCACTATCCTCTTACTATCTGTCCACCCCTTCCCTCCACTCTCACCCTGTCTATTCCTCCTACTCCATCTTATACGCTAAGGTTAAACAGCTCTGATTGTTCCACATTATCATCTCACACAAGTTTCTCAAGAGGGTCCCTACCTTTGGGTGACACGCTTCGGGACTTCTTGCTGTCAGATGGGCACTCGCTGCTGCTGTTGGGGGAGTAGACTCTCCTCTTGCCTAGAATGTCATCTTTGGGGGAAAAAAGAGAGAGAAAGGGGTTCAAATACAGTCAGACGGCCCCTATACTCCTCAGCATGAGGCTCCCGCCTCACTCTGTACCTGCATACATGCTGAAGCTGTGAGAGCAACTGAAGATACGATGAGATGAGAAGGCCCTGTGCCAGCGTGGATGACAGATCTGGTTCTTACTCAGCCATGTGCAGAAACGGGAGATTCTTTGCTTGCTCTCTCTCTCTCCCTCTCCCTCTTTCTCCTATCTCGCACAAACACACACTCTCTCTCTCTCTCCCTCTCTCTCTCTTGCACTCACCCTCTTGTGCTCTACCTCTGTTGATTCTTTTTCTATCTCTTGTCTTCTTGACTACCTATCTTTCTATCTATGCATACAAACACTGGTCTTCACATCTGCCTAAAACTCAGTCAAATCTCCCAAAATGACAAGACAGAGATAGGGAGGCCTGAAAAACAAAGTAAATGAAGTGAAAAAGTAGTCCTTGCTTTCCTTTCTAGCTGTTTTTGTGATATTATGCCTTTTTTGCTTTTTCCTCTCACTCTCACTCTCCGTTTGCAGTCCATATAAAGCTCACACCTTTTGCTAATCTCTTCCTTCCTTTTTTTCACTCTTTCTTTCCCTCCCCCTTTTTCTCTATCTCTGGAGGCAGTCTGCACAAGTCTAATGCAGCACACTAGTGAGTCGCTGGTGTCTAGTGTACGATTACCGCACCCCACCCCCCACACACACACACATCTCAAATCAATATCCTGCTAATCACACTAAGAGCATGGTGCTGCATGCATGCAGGAAGGAAGAGACCGTTTGTCATTGCACTCTCCTCTCTCACTCTCTCTGCCCTCATGCACCACATGAAGTAAAAAAGTCAAACCCGCAGAGTTATACTCTTCCTTTTGCCTTGCGTTAATTGTTGCAGTGTGAATCTAGAATTTTTATGTAAAACACATGTATGGCTGTGTTGGCTATCTGTTGGAACATCTTATGCACATTATTAATTATTCTCTCATAATTTATTTACTCTCATGCCATCTCAAACTTGTTAGACATTCTTTCTTCTGTTGAACACAAACTAATATATTTTGAAGGATGTATCTGGTGCTTTTGTCCAAACAATGTACGTCAATAGGGTACAAAAAAAAACTTTCAAGCTCCAGCATAAAAGTAATCCATACGACTCGACTGGTTTAATATACAGTATGTCTTCTAAAGCAATACAATCACTTTGGGTGAGAAACCAACATTTAGGTCAATAAGTCAAGTAAATATATTTAATATATTTTTTATTGCTTCATAAGACATGGATTAAACCATTGCAGTTGAGTATGGATTACCTTTATGCTGTCTTTGCATCCTTTTTAGAGCTTGAAAGGTTTGGATTCCATTTTCTTACATTGTAAGGACAAAAACACACCATATATCCTTCAAAATATCTTAGCTTGTGTTGCACAGAAGAGAGAAAATCATACGAGTTTGAGGTGGCATAAGGGTGAGAAAATGATAAAGAATTATAATTTTTGGGTGAACTATTCTTTTAAAACTGAAGTATGTGAATTCTGTCACCAAACTGCAAAAACAATGATTATTTTCAAAAAGGTTTCCAAAACACTCCCCAGCTGTCCTCGGCTGGTCAAACAGATAACCCTGCTCCAAACTCAATTGCGTTGTGCCAATGTTGCTATGTCTGGCTGGTCAGGATGCTTAAACAAATAATGTTTTGATAGTACTACGGAGCCACAGTATTACATTTTTATATACTCGGCAAATTGCTTATTTATAGCGGTCTCTGCATATTAAGTTGGGACAGAAGAATTTTAACATTGAAAACAATTACACACGTCACTTTTGAAAGAAAGCCATATCTACAAATGACCTAACCTTTCATTGTCAACCATGAATAAAGCTCTACACATAAAATGGGAAAACTCTTGCATGGCAACAAAACCGAGAGTGGCTGCACCTTCATATATGTCCAACACAAAAGTACAAACTCCTCTTTCACACCCCTCCTCTTATCCTGCCTCTTGACACCAAGTGTTCTGTTCATCCCTCTCTCTGATAAGAGTGCTGGAGAGAGAGAGGGAAAGAAAGAAAAGCAAGCCTGTGCTTGAAAGAGCTTTTGGAGTGGCAGTGCTCGGTCTGAGATTCTTTGTGGGGAACAAGCCTTACTAATGACGCTGTTTGATGTATTTTCCGAGGGGGGATGGGAGAAGGCTGTCTATCCCACTCCAAAGAGAAAGAAAGGCCTCTCTAATAGGCCCCCATCTCCTCTCCTAACCTCCGTCCAAAGACAACAACAATACTCCCTCCGTCTGTCTCCCTCACCTCTTCTTATCTTGCCGTTGGTCTTTGAGATGAAGAATCTCCCTTAGCGTATTCTATTATTTTCAACTCTCTATCTTCATGAGGAACTGATATGATTATTGCATGAGAATGAAACTATAATGATTGTCTTCTACTGTCTATGCATGAGCCAATGGGAGCTCTGAATATGATCAGACAGCGAGAGCTATTAAAACTTTACATAAGTGAGAAAATGGGTTTTGGGTTTGGCAATTTGTGTGGATGAAACTTGTATATAAGCACATTAATGCATGCAAAAAAAAAGTACATTTCTGCAACAGTTAACAACTGTCTTTCCTATTTTCATCCCATAAATTAAAATAACAGATTCCTTATTTTTTAAATGCAACTTGGTGAGTCTGTTTTTCACTAACACACATTGTTTTTAGTTTAAAAGTGAGTCTTCAGGCACTTTTCCATCATTAGGCAGAACGGATACCGTTGTTGAATCATTCTGTTCTGCATTACAGGAACTTCCTATCAAAAGTCAAGATCTGAAAAGTTCAGGTTAGGATTCTGAAATCACCATTTTTACTAAACAGATAATATAGGAATGTAGGAAGTTCCTATAAAATGGTTTGGCAGGGTGGAGAGCGGGGCCGGGTCGTGATCCTACACACCCGGTCCCGTATTAGGCTAATCAAGCCTCCGTGACGGACATGTCCGTAAACCATCTCTCTCTCTCTCTCTCTCTCTCTCTCTCTCTCTCTCTCTCTCTCTCTCTCTCTCTCTCTCTCTCTCTCTCTCTCTCTCTCTCTCTCTCTCTCTCTCTCTCTCTCTCTCTCTCTCTCTCTCTCTCTCTCTCTCTCTCTCTCTCTCTCTCTCTCTCTCTCTCTCTCTCTCTCTCTCTCGCACGGTCCTCTGCAGTCGACCTTTATCCCTCACGGTGGCTTGATTAGCCTAATATGGGACCGGGTGTGTAGGATCACGACCCGGCCCCACCCTCCGCCCTGCCACAAACGGCCACAGTATAATATTAGTTAAAAGGAGTCTGATTCAGGGGAGAAAGTGAAATGTGAAGGTATTTGAGCTTTACTGATGGTGCTGTGACAGTATTACATTAAAGGTTGGGAAACACTAAAATGAACCACTGCACCCCCTGGTTTCTGTAGAAGCTCGCTAGGCTGGCACAGACTGATCCACTCTTTCTTCCTCTCTCTATGTCTCTTTTTGACCCTAATCTCTTAGTAGTGTCTTTCCCACAGGGCTCAGCCACACTAGTGCTGCTATCTCCAGCCCAGCCTGTTCTCCAAGCTCCATCGTGTCTTATCAGGCAACCTCCTGCCTGCCAACTCTCCGGAAGCCCTGGGCTTACTCCAGTTCCTCTCCATCTCTACCTCCATCTCCATCGCTTTGAAATCAACGGTTCCGAACTGTCACTCAGAGTGAAGTGCAGCTCATACCACTCTCTCCCCTGAATTAAAACCCTCAAGTGATTAAACAGAACCTTTATAAAACTTTAAATACTGATGATGTGATTTGACAGTGCATGGCTGAGTGATCTGCTGTACGCAATGCTTGCGTAAGCGAGAGGGAGAAGTTTTTGAGCGGGGCAGTGTGCCCGTGGCATCAGTGCAGGGAGAGAGGAAACCTGGCTCCAGACCGCACAGTTTCTGTTGTTAGCACTTTGGCATCTAGCTGAAGTAATTGACTAAACAAAAGAAGAGAAAGTTCAGCCGTTACTATGCATGGAGGAGCTGGGGGTGGAAAGCGACACTGACTCACTCCGCCAGTTTCTTTTCTTCTTATAAACTTCCACATTAAATATTCACCCACTCTTTTTCTGCTTCCATCCATTTATAGTTCTCTATTGTGTGCCTGCATCAACTTTTTTCATATTTCTTCTCATATTATTTGCTGTTTTTTTTTTTTTTGGACAGCTCCTGACGTACTGTAAAAGGTCTGAATTTAACTTTCTGGTTGTGTTTGGAGTGTAATACTAGCATACTGCTTACTGCGCAATATGTTTACTGCCTACTATTTCTTTTTTTTACTTCGTGATTAAGTATAACATATGCAAAGATTAACTTAAACAGCAGTATGCTACATTGTTGTCACATGTCCTCACTATGTTGCTGGTTTAATTTAGCAAGTGCATTCCAAATATCATCTTGGAAATGAAAACCGTTTTTCAAATTTTTTATCCAATTTTGCGTTTTAATGTCTTAAATCTTGACAGTCCGATCAAAAAATGCATCAAGAAGGTAATTAATAACTGCAGTTGATATTACTTCCTGGCTATTTGTCACATTGTAAATGAAAGTTCAAGTTAAGTGCAGTGTATTGAGAGGTCCGTACAGTATTTCTCACAGTAAGCTCTGTTGTACAGTATACTGCACATCTGGATATATCTATACACACACAGACAATTCACATACTGTGCACAGAATGCATACTGCATACTAATAGTAAGGTAGTATACTTTTTAAAATAGCCATTCTGTTTGGCATATTCATTAAGCCATATTCGGTGTATACCACACGATAAGCATTGGCCTAGGTTAGTCTGAACATAGCCTTCGTCTTTTATAAAAAAATTTGAAAGGGTAATTTTACCAAAAACATGCTATAAACACTTCAAATACCTCTCACCCTGAAACTTGTGATCACAGAAAAAATAAACTCCAAAAACAGCTTAAAGAGTGTTTAAAAATCTACAGCAATAGCGAGAATACTGCACGCTTTCTCTCTCTCTCTCTCTCTCTCTCTCTCTCTCTCTCTCTCTCTCTCTCTCTCTCTCTCTCTCTCTTTCTCTCTCTCTCTCTCAGCACGCTCAAGGGAGAGGCAGGGTTCAGCAGTGCCTGTCTGCCTCAGGGTCAGAGAGTTTAAGGTGGAAAGCCTTTAATACCAATTAAATGTTGCCTCTTAAAGCTGTGCTGTTCACATTTAACACCAAACAGGGAGGCTTGGAGCTGCCTCGTGCCTCCGCCGTTTTCCCGGCGCCTGTCGCCAGTACTGCCGCTAATTCTTTTAAACTCCAGCTCTTATCAAACATTGAGAGGTGCCGAGCCTGGCAAGAGCGACAACAGAACTTTCATAAAGGGATAGAGGGTTAGACGGATAGAGAAATAGCAGAGCAACTAAATGAGCAGAGAACGAAGCTCTTGAGTTTCTCCTCCTTTACTCCCTCTCCCTGGATCCTGACAGGTTGGACCTTAATTCCCTTTTCTTATTCCCTTAATCTGTCATCTTTATCAGGCAGGGGAAGTGGCGGGCGGTGCGGCAGAACTCCAACCTCCAATCAATCTCCACATTACAGCTGACAGAATGGTGCTAATAACTTATTGATTCCCCTGTTTGCAGGGCTCGGCCAGAACCGAAAGGCTGACATTGATTGGCTATGGGGGAGGGGGTGTCTGCTGGAAACAGCGCGGCGCTTCCGCCAGCCCAGGGGATTCGGCATCCCCTCCCTTCTACTGTCGCTCTCCCACAGAGGGCCTTAGGGGATTGAGTGAGAGACAGGAAAACGAGAAGAGAAGGAGAAAAAAGAGGAAAATCAAAATCATGGGAAAAAAATATGCGACAACAACAAAACAAGTCAAAGAGAGAGCGCAATTTGAGGGGAAAATTAAGACAGCGGAATAGTTGACAACTGAATGAGTAAAATGCAAACAGATGCAGAAAAAACTGACAGAGAAAATCTCTAGGTATGAAAAACGGTTAATAAGCAACAACATCACAGTGTATTAATGGCAAAGCACAGGTTAATTTGTGGAAAAACTAAACAAACAAAGCTTATAATTGTTAGTTTTTTCCACTATTCTTCACTGGATATTTCAATGCAAGCTAAACTGCTTTAGGACTGGGTGGTATAATGATAAATACCACGCCAGTTGAGATTCTGCTATAACATCTATACCATCATATTGTATATCCACAGCACGATTTTAAGATATCTGACAACAAGAGGAAAACTATAATCTACTAGTCACAGATGGCAACTTACAAATGTAGATAGATTTGTTGATTATAATGGGAACAGTTAAGTGTTAACTTACGGCACCACGCCAAATATATTTTGTGTAAACACAGTGTACATGCGTAGTTTGTTTATGGTTGGTATTAACAGAACTCAAATGATGGTCTACACTAAATAAAAAGCGAAAATAATACTTTAAATTTTATTTTAAGTTCTTATCTGTTGGTTTGTATCCATCAAATTCTAAATAAAAAGAGAAAACAATGTATTTTTTCATTATTATTTTAATTATTTAATCCATCAGATTGTCTTAAATGGACATTATACATGGTTATGTAATATATTTTAGGGTTGTATTTCCAGCAAATATACGTTTAATTTGATTCATACCATTAACGTGATATAAAATGACTCATATCCTGACATCGTGACAAAATGTCAACGGTTCATCTTCAGAGGGAAGCTTTCGATTAAAACATACAAATATACAAATTCAGGGATTCTAATTCCTTTCTCTGGTCCACACACAGACACATGTAGATTCTCCTGACTGCCTTTAGAAGAGCAAGAGAGCGGCAGAGCAGGAAGAAAAAAAAACAAAAACACCTTATATGCCTATTAAGAGTCTCTGGTCTGACCGCAAAGCCACGTTTAGGAGTCTACACAGGGAGCCAGACGAGCTGCCGGCGCCCTGCCCTCCCCCATCCCTTGCTGGGGCCAGCAGGCCGGCCGAACAACCGGAAGGACACGGGGAGGGAGGGGGGAGGGGGAGCCGCCTCTCCTCCGTCGCTGACTGGCTGTGGCTGACGCCTGGGTCAGCTCTCATGTCTGTCTCTCAGATTTAATTAACGGGTCTCTCCGGCGCAAAGCAACCCCAGTGCGGCGGCCAGCTTCCTCTTCCCCCGCCTGTCTCGCGACTCCACGCAGCAGTCCACCCTCCCTTGATACCATACAATGCTCTGCTCATTCATTTGTTCTGCACTTTTCCAAACCATTCTTTTCTTTCTCTCTCGCTCAACCACACACCCAAGAAGAAATCAGACTTGAAAGGAAGTAAAAGGGTCTGTGTGACAGAACATCAAAAAAGAAATCTGTTGGGAGTCATGGAAAAATGACATGTGTCCATGATTCAAGCTTATATAAGGTCAACATTTGACATATTGGTTGTTCCAGCGTCCAGTGTTTTGCAATTTTGCAATCAATTAAGCAATATCACACTAGCAAGAATCTGGGTGTACTGAATATCTGTATGGGTTCAAAACAACAGCACAGCACAATTTTCATAATGATGTTGCTTTTATACAAATGATCTATTAACAAGAAGTTCATATTGATTAACTTAAATTTGAGTGAAGACCAATTTAGTCCATTGCCACTAGAAAGCATTCTTATACATTAGAAAATGTACTTACAATCAAACTAATACTTTGAGTAAGTTACTAACTATAGGAATAACCAATCCCTTTATACCACTTTACACCAGCACACCAAGAATCCAAAGCACTTCAAACTAGGCCTGTTTTACCCCTGTTCGACCCTTAACCCGGCTCAGGGACGGGTTAGGGGTCTAATTTCACTGGCAGACAGAATTAGACGCACGACCAGATCGGATTGTACTTGTTTACAGACGTGAGTCTAGCTGCTTACAGCACCTCTTAAACCTCTTTTAACTGCTCAAACAGACAGATTTTGGTCATCAGCCACACTGCAGGTGGCTTCTGCTTTTATTCCTTTGTGTCCTCCTCAATTAAAATTATGATTAAATGAGCATCTTCTATTTAGATTAGGAGAATTAAACATTTTAAGACAGAATTTACTGTAGCTCTCAAGTCCAATCTAAGGATCCAGCCGAATGGAAGTGATTTGATCCATCTTTTGGGCAATTAGATCAGAGGGATGTAGAGGAGTGGGACACTGGCTTAAGACTTACAGTGTCTGGGCGAATGCCACTGTAATAGGATTGAGAGGCAAAGGTTTATTCACATATAGCCATTTTACCAGAAACTAATAACAAGATTATCCAGAGTATATACAGTATAGGCAGTCTTCCACTATAGACTTTATTCAACTACTGCCTACACTTAGAAAAACTGACATACTAAATTTACTTACAACTATAAACAAAACTACTACCAAATATAACTTAAGTAATTAATTGCAATAATTACAGGCTTAGTATAAAGTAGACTGCATACAGTATACTTTATATGAAACATTACATTTCAACTAAATTTTCCTAATTCTCACAAAAAAATTTTTTCAATGGTCAGTCATTTGAAGATGACTTATTATGAAAAAAGTTTAAATAATAAAACAAAAATGTCCATCCATCCATCCATCGTCAACCGCTTATCCTGTGTACAGGGTCGCGGGGGGCTGGAGCCTATCCCAGCTAACATTGGGCGAAAGGCGGGGGACACCCTGGACAGGTCGCCAGTCCATTGCAGGGCCACACATAGATAGACATACACTCACACTCACCTCCACATCCACATCCACACCTAGGGCAATTTTTTTTGGAGACACCAATTAACCTAGCCTGCATGTCTTTTGGATGGTGGGAGGAAGCTGGAGTTAAAACAAAAATGTAAAATATATATTTTAAGTGTTTTTTATTTTTGCAGATTACTTACTAGACAAAAAAGCACTACAAGTATAAAAATTATACTTAATATAAATATAAAATAAAATATAAAAATAAAAGTAATTGTAAAATGTGTGTATATAAATATTAATATACATTATAAAAATATATATATATAATTTAGAAGGCAATAACAACAGCGCACATGAGTGCTTAAGAGTACCAATAGGATCAGTGTACAGTATTCTGTCCAGTAGTCTGTGCGTTAAGAGAAGTGAAGACAAGAGCATTAAATAATGGAATGAAGATGGCCACAATGGGACGAGTAATAAGCTTACCATCCTCAATGATGCAAATAACACCCAATTAAAATACCAGCATGCAGTCAGTATAATTGTTCTACATCAATCAAAAGCATAAATCCTGCTAAAACAAAGTACGATGGCAATATAACAGCAAAATGTAGACACAGAAAGAGAGAGAGGATAGCAGCAAAATATATTGAGATAATAAAGATAATGTAAGCTATAGGTCAGATACTGTTCATTACACTCATTCGATAAGCGTGCATTATAATCGTTAAAGCCTTTTTCAATGCAATTTTACAGTATTTGTCTGTGTGTATCCTTTGGTCTTTTTTTGGCCCTTAAAAGTATAATTTACTAAAAATGAGAAAATATGTCATCTTTTACTCACCTTCATTATGTTCCAAACCTACATGACTTACTGTCTTTGGTGGAACACAAAAGGAAATGCTAGTCATAATGTTAGCCTCAGTCACCATTCCCTTTAATTGTATAGGAAATAGCAGCATATACATTCTTCAAAGATGACATGAGGGTGAGTAAATGATGACAGAATTACAATTTTTGGATGAATTATCCCTTTAAATCAGGACCCTAAACAAATGTATAACAACACACCAAAACATTTTTGATCATATTTTTAATAAATGTGTACCTATCCCAGGTGTACTGTCTGTGGGTGTGTCTTACCTGAGTGAGCAGAGGCGAGGCTAAGGTCGGAGCAGGGCTGGCCCTCGGGCATGCCGTGCTGTCGGGTGTGGTGCAGGTTGGAGATGATCATTGAGAGGTCACTGTCACGACTGCAAAAACAGAAGAGCGAGAGGAGGAAAGGTAAGAGGGGCAGGGTAAGTATTTCTAGGGAGTTCTAATCTCAGATTCATCACACAAAGCAACATTTGGCTCACACATTTAGCATATTATCATTATTTACAGCCAGTATTGATTTTTTTCATTGTGGACTTATACCACTAGTATACCACTAGTAGATAGTGAATCTACCACTAACTTAAAAAGATAGCGATTGTTCACAGCAGAGATAAAACCCTTTAGGAAGGGCTTTACATTTAATAGCACTGTCCCTTTAAGAGTGCTCTTGCTTTATCAGACTTTCCAATGGAACAAAAGACAAATTATATAAACATAACATGATTCCAACACAAACAACTTAAACAATGCAATAAGCCAATCAAACACAGCCAACCTGGTGTACTCCGCCATTATTCCTGTCAGGTTTCGTCCCTTGAAGCTGAAACACTCAATGCTTTAGGCCAGAGGTGCCCAAACTAGGGCCCGCGGGCCAAATCAATGGTCATCACAGGCCAACTTTGGCCCATGGGCCCTAGTTTGGACACCTCTTGCCTAAAGCATTGAGTGTTCCATAGATGACAAGAGAAAAAAAATGGAAGCATTTGCATTACAAAAACAATAGTTTATTTGAAAAGTAGAGAGTATTATGTGTACTTCAATGACCTTTATATAAGTGCTGTCTGAAAGTTTGCTCCATTGGCCATCCCATGTGCCACCCTAAAATGGAGTGGTGGTGGTGTAGTGGGCTAAAGCACATAACAGGAAATCATAAGGTTGCTGGTTCGATCCCCACAGCCACCACATTGTGTCCTTGAGCAAGGCACTTAACTCCAGGTTGCTCCGGGGGGATTGTCCCTTTAATAAGTGCACTGTAAGTCGCTTTGGATAAATGCATAAATGTAAAATGTAAAATCTTCACTATGATTGGCCAGCTCCAAAATTGGAGGTGGGCATTCAATACAGCCAGACAGAACCTAGTTTGTTTAAAATGGAGTAGGAACTAAAGCAGTGTCAAGAAATTACAGGTAATTAGGTGGACTTGCAGAACAGTGCATATAGTCATCCGAAATGAAATATACCTTGCACTATACATTGTGCAGCATATCCACGCAAACTCGACCACTGAAGCGCACCCGTGAAGTGAGCTTGATAAAGTCAGGTGAGGGAGCATTTCAATATAAACAACAGTTCTATTCACTCCAAACACTGCACAACATTATTACTATATCTGAACTAAAGTAATACATATAGCACTATAATTGAACAGACCAGGACTATCAAAAATCTCTTTTCTGCCCTGCAATCTAGACAAAAACGGTAATGCAGTAAATTAATTCTTCATATTTCATCTTCTTATTCTGACTAAACCCTGTTTTGGGGTGTGTATAACATTTGTTTGTCAAAGTGAGGATCTCGTTTACTTGCAACTATCTGTCTAAAAACAGATAGCTGCAAGTTTTTTTAATAACAATAAGGTACAATGCCATATTTTGTCAGGTTCTTCATCATAATCATATTTTGGAGTAAACTAAATTAATATGCCTCTCAATTTTTTTAATTTGTAGAAATGTGCTTTATAGCTTTTATTTCCTTTCATAATTGAATGCATTCAGCCTTAATCCATCGCCTCTTTAAGAAAAGAAGCAAAAGTACAATTTAAGTTTTTGATTATTTTTTATTTATTTTTTTACAGAGTTTTGTTTTTGCAGTATTAATATTTAATTATATATATATATATATATATATATATATATATATATATGCCAAATTTACTTTTGGCCCACTGCCCTCAATCATGTTTGATTTTTGGCCCTTCATAGGAAAAAGTTTGGGAACCTCTGCCTTAGGCTTTTTAACCCGGCTTCTGCATTCATTGTCTTTTGGATTTTCAGGTTTGAGTCTCATCCAGACTCATCTTCCACCTTAAGATGCTCTAATCAACAAATTCAACACATAAGCAGTTTATGAGCTTAAATCCAAGTGATTATGTTTTTATGATAGCACTGAAATCACTGGGGTCTCTGGAGACACAAGAGGCGTGGAGGGTATGAGTGTATTCTCCAGTGATCTGTCATTTCACAAAGGGAACCTGATAAATGGTGAATAAATGGGGCCCATTTACCATTCAACATGAGCGTGTGGCTTTAGAAATTAAAATGGATAATAAACCTGTAGGTGATGCTTGCCATATTTATGGACGCATTTTACGCCCTGGTGTCAAAGTGGCTTTATGGATATATGCAACCTTGTATTGTATAACTGCAATCAGAGAATAGCTGTATTGGACAGGTGAAAAAACTATTAAATATTAGTACTGTGTTTTTTGATGATCAAATCCAATGCAGCTGGTTAACAAACTGATCCCAGAGCAAGATCGCCATCTGCGATTACACAAAGTAATGGAATACTAGTAACTGTGTTACATTATCAGGTTACAAAAAAGGAATCTGTAAACTATTACAGTTATATTGAAACAAGACGTAATCATATTTCTAGTGCATCACTAAAAAAAATAGCAGGTTACTATTTTCTATATGTATATTGAAAAAAAAAAAAAAATATATATATATATATATATATATATATATATATATATATATATATATATATATATATATATATATATATATATATATATATATATATATATATATATATATATATATCCTGGCAGAGGGTGCACTCCTCCTCTTTTATTCAGGGCAGTTTTCCATTCAGCTTCTTTCACCACATTTCCGAGAATACAAATCTATGTGCTGGAAAACAATTATTAATTAATATAATTATACACATTTTTCACTGGAATACATATACAACCCTACCAGGCCTGGTTACCCACTTGCCTTCCTGTCTCTGCTTGTTCCTTAAAGGCCAACTAAAGGGTTTACAGATTAGGACTGGACAAGGCCGTTCCCCCACCTCCCTCCCCCTCTCATCCTTTCTTCACTTATCCACCCCTCCATTAACCCTTGTTAGTCCTGCTTTGGCCATGTTGTCTCTATAGAAATGAATAGAAGTATGTCATGAAGGTATTTTAATGCAATCTGATTAAAGCTATGATCGCATTATAACACAAATTATTTCAAATACCCGATTAGCCTTTAGCAAATATCAGATGCATCTCTTCGTGGCTGGTAGTCTGTGGGGTGCACTAATGTCAAGGGAGGTCTGAGGAATGTTTTTCCGTGCGGTTGCAGACCACAGTGAGCCTGTCTCGCTTTCTGCCGTTTTGCTGTGGTGGGCGCGTGGCATTGCTGTTTGTGGCAGTTGAAGTGCTAGTTTTACAGTGCATAGATTACAGGCTGAGTCGGAGTAATATCAGTTTGCCACACTTTATGTTCAGCTACAAACACAGCACATACAGGAATTTATTCTCCAAGACCGAACCAGGCTGCAAATTCACTTGTCATTCTGAGAATCCAGAAAACTGGCAAGAATTCCATTGGTTAGCTGTACAACACAGCTACAATTGCACAATACCACCTTTACAATGTTGGTAACATTTGTGCAATGTTACTGTGAATTAGCCTATTAAAAGCATTTTTATTTAAAAATATTAATGTTCATTAAATAATAATTTACTAAACATGCTTTACTATTCTAGAGCATGATCACAGACTAAGACAACTGATCATTTCACTACAGCAAATGCTCAATCACTCACCATATTTCCAGGAATACAAATCTATGATCGGAAAACTCACATTTAATTTGAAGCTGACAAACTCACAGATAATTCAAATAATGAATGAGACTAAAATAATCAATATAAGAAACAAACTGTATCCAGCTTCACGCCATATTTCTCCTTAATATGAAAAGTTATTGCATCTAATATCCAAAGTTTAATTAAATTATAAAAGGAAATGTTTAACATACATGCTATCGCTTACAGAGCTCAAGTTCTAATAGAAAATACATATTAATTACATAATTTATCAAATAAATATTATTCTGAATTTAACGTCTAAATGTTCTTGTTCATTTGGCAGCAGCACTAAATAAAATCAAAAACTCTAATGAATCAATACTACTTTGTATAGTCCAAAGATCCATTTAGCCATTATTTAAGAAGCAACTACGGCATTCTCTATGGGTCATCCAAGTTCCCCTTTCCATCCCATTAAAAGGGCATCAGTCCAAACAACAGCTCCATCTCTGCTGTTCTCGCTCTGGCAGCAAAGGCAGGCTATTATCTGCAGATGGAGGCTCTGCAGTGAGCCCACTAAGGACAGACATTGTTAGTGGGTTAATTAGCACACTTTCTCTGGGCTGTCCCATTGAGGGCTGCTAACGAGGCCTTCCATGACTGGTGGCCAAGGTCATAATCTGCATCAGGCCTGGAGCTAAGACATGGCCGCCTGAGTCAGCAATCCCGCGCAGGGGAGCACAGGGTGGACCTGACAGCTCTGCTTAGGACAAGAGCTGTAGCTTATCACGCAGTGAAGATGATCAGCATAATCTCCACCTAAACTAGTCAATATCTCTTACGCTTCCCCGCCAAGCACACAGACACTTTGCCCCAGATATGACCCACTGAGAGAGGACACACACTCAGCTGTGCATATCAGATTAGGTTTTTTTTAATACATGCAAAACTATACCTTAAGATACTTAAGAAACTGTAGTTCTGAATCAGATTTTTGATTGGATGAGCCACGTTCAAAACTGTTATACAATTCTAAACACACACCTATGACTTCTCATTTTATGTTAATGCACCAAGTTATAATTAGCCTAGAGTTTGGATAGATAGCAATATTACCTGCCAGAAGAGTTGTTTATTACACTACTTAATTTTAATTAAACTTTATAAAATGTTATAAATATTTTTAAATAAGTTCAACTGTTTGAACATTGGTACCTTTTATTATATTGCTGTTGCAGCTTTTTTATATATATATATATATATATATATATATATATATATATATATATATATATATATATATAAGAAATAAGCCACTTGAGTCAGTTACAGTGATTTTACTTTGGTAAAGGGGCACGTGTTGTTCCTCAAAAACACCCTCTATCCGTGATAAAGGCTTATTCCTTTATACAGTAACACAAATACATATGGGTCTTTTTCATTTTTAAAGGCACATTTCTGCAAAAAAATTTAACTGATAAAAGGTAAAAGGGATAGTCCACCCAAAATACAATAATTATATCGCTCTCATGTTGTTCCAAACCCATATGGCTTTCTTTCTTCATTGGAACCCAAAAGAAAATGTTACAGTAGGTAGACTGTTAGCATCACTCATTTTCATCGTATGTATATATATAAAAAAATAAATAAAAAAAAGCAATGAAAGTGAAGGGTGATTAAGTCTACAGTACATTCTCCTTTTGTGTTACACAGAAGAAAGTCATACAGGTTTGAAACAACATGAGGCTAAATACATTTATTTTGGGTGTACTATCCCATTGAGTACACCAAACAGTTCTAACTATATTAGTGGAAAACGGCAAAAATTGTGGGTGGAGCAAATGTAAAGAGCAAATATATGAGATGGATTCTTCAGAATCTAACAATACTATCAATACATTGCTGTCTATTGAGCTACACTTGGTGCTATGGTAGAGATGTTTTCTGTGTAAACCCCCATATTTAGCAAGTGCCAAAAAAATAAATCAGAACCATTCAGAGCAGCTTTAGTGTCAGTGCTTTACAAAATGAAAATCTGTGATATCACAATGAACAAAGTCTTTCTGATGCCAAACGATATGGGTTTTTGCATCAACTGTGCTGTTACTGGTAGCAGAAGCACTTCCTCACCACAGCGCTCACATACACAGCTGAAAGCACTTCCATCTGTTCTTGACGTGCGTCTGCTGTAGAAGCACTAGGCCTAGGAGTAGGGTTTGTGGTTGAATGTGGAGAAAACCAACTGCACACCTGTATTGAGCTTTGCTTCTCGAAGTCTGAACGGAGAGTCAAATGCTGCTAAAGGAAGAAAATCCTATACATGCAATGTAAAAAGTGTTAACGTGCAGTTGTTACCTTAAGGAGCCATTTCTACCTGATCTAACCCTTAAAAATTACTTTATGTTAGTATAACCTTATATAGTCAGGTTGGTTCAGTGATGTAAAATAATATTTTTGAACTGAATAAAAACAGTTAATTTTAGGTGTTACCACATGAAGTGTTTAATAATTTTCCTGGCAAAATATTTATACAGTACAGTGGTAGCTGTATGTGCTAAAGGGTTTGAAGGTATAGCTCACCCAAAAATGTAAACTCTATCATGCTTTACTCACCACGCATGGAAAAACTTGCCCAGTACAAATAATGGGAACTAGAGCCTTCAATCTTCAACATTTCTCCATTTGTATTCTACATAAGAAAGAACGTCAAATGGGTTTGGAACATCACGAGGGTGAGTAAAGGGTCTTTTTTTGTGCAAATAATACCTTTAAGACATTTCTTACTTGTTTGTTGCTTATTAGTTATTCACACATGGGATTGGCTGTAAAATGGCAGGTATTTCACTACTGACTTGAGTTTAAAACAGTGTTGCAGCCTATTGGACAGACCCTGAGGTCCTCGTTGCAGGGGAGGGAGATAGTGCCAGCGCAAATGCCCCTGCAGTGACACGAGAGACGAGAGCTGGCGCCAGATATAGAGGTCACACAGAGAGCTGGTAGACCGGGCATCCTGACGCCAGGGCTTACACCATTACTGAACACAGTGCTTAGAGTCTCACCCTGAGACACACACACGCACACACAGAAGTTGGGAGGGCATGTGGAGAGCATACCTCTGTGGCAGCGGGGGCGTGGTCAAGCGCCCGTCCGGGAGAGAAAAGCGGTAAGGGCGCTCACACCTGAGCTAAATTATGTGAGCTAAACACCTGTCTCTAATTGCAGTAGCTTGAGGAGAGCGGCATAAAAAGCAGCAGCAACAGAGCCCAGGGGAGAGCCCGACACGAAGGCCAAGAAGCTATTGTGTTATATTAGTGTGTGAATTAGTGTGTGAGAATTAAAAACAACCTTACCTGAACCCTGTTGCTGTTTCCGTCCCTTCCTCACTGGAAACTTGTTACACTGGTGCCAAAACCCGGGAATTTGCAGGAACAGTGGTCCAAAGCTATGGAACAGAGTCGCCCCATAGAGTCCTCCCAGCTGGCGGAAGTCCTCCAGTCCCTCGCTACGCTCCATCAGGGCCACCAACAGTCTCTGCTTGAGCTCCGACAGGACCAGGATCGTCGGTTCTTTGAGATCATGCGGGCTCAAGCAGAGGACCGGCTTGCCATCAGGAGCCTCCTCAGCCAGGAGGCTGCTCCAGACGCAGCCGCGACCCCGGACACCCGCGCCACACTGCCCCCACCCGCGCTACAGAAGATGGGGCCGGCAGATGATCCAGAGGCGTTCCTGGACCTCTTTGAGCGCACGGCGGAAATTTGGGGTTGGCCACGCAACCAGTGGGCAGCCCGCCTCGTCCCTCTCTTGTCCGGGGAAGCACAACTTCGCACAACAACTTCCGGCAACAAGCCTCCTGGCTTATACCGACCTGAGGAGAGCCATCCTGCAACGGGTTGGTCGGACCCCGGAAGAAAGTCGCCAGCTCTTCCGGGCCATGAAACTGGATAAATCCGACCGCCCGCTTATGCGTCAGCCCAGCGGCTCGCGTGATGCCTGTCGGAGGTGGCTGCTTGCGGGGACCGCGACGCCAAGGAGCTCGTCGATCAAGTGGTACTGGAGCAGTTTGTCCAGCGCTTTCCCGAAAACGGCGGAGTGGGTCCAGTGCCACCGCCCGGCGTCGCTGGAGGAAGCCGTACGACTCGCTGGAGGACCACATGGCGGCGATTCCAAGGGCGGATGTGCCCTCTCTCTCTCTCCTTCCCCTGTGTCTTCCCCTGTTTTTCTCCCTCCCCTCTGCCCTCTCGCTCTGCTCTCTCCCCAGGGTCCGTTCCTGCCCCCCGCAGGCGCGGAGGATTCACGAGACCAACTTCCCGGCCGTGGGAGAACCCGCCTACCCCTTCCCCGTCCTTCAGCCGCTCTCCTCCTCAGTGTTGCAGGGGCACTCTTCAAAATAATCTCCCGGGTGGGGATTCCGAAAGAAATCCTCACCAATCAGGGCACAACGTTTATGTCACGTACACTTCGCGAGCTTTACGAACTATTGGGCATTAAGTCGATTCACACTAGCGTTTACCATCCGCAGACTGATGGCCTAGTGGAGCGATTTAATAAAACACTAAAAAATATGATTCGTAAGTTCGCATACCGAAGACGCTTAGGAATTGGGATAGGTGGCTCGACCCCTGTTATTCGCGAGTACGGGAGGTCCCACAAGCCTCCACGGGTTCTCACCGCTCGAGCTGCTGTACGGGCGACGCCCACGTGGGGTCCTCGACGCCATCCGCTGAGCTTGGGAGGAGGGACCTTCTAATAGTAAAATGAAATTCAATACATTCTTGATCTTAGAGCAAAACTCCACACACTGGGGAAATTAACACAGGAGAATTTTCTCCAGGCTCAAGAATGCCAACGCCGGCTGTATGACAGGGGTGCTCAGCTACGGAATTCGCGACCGGAGATAAAGTGCTTTTATTACTCCCAACATCGAGCTCGAAATTACTCGCCAAGTGGCAAGGACCCTTTGAGGTCACACGACGAGTAGGGGATCTCGATTATGAGGTTAAACGTACCGATAGAGGGGGCGCGCGTCAAATATATCACCTCAACCTCCTGAAATTGTGGAGAGAAGAGTGACGTTGGCAACGGTAGTTCCGGAGAGGGCGGAGCTCGGACTGGAGGTAAACAAAGCCCGCAATCTCAACACCCCGGTTCCTTATGGAGACCACCTCTCACCGCGCCAACTCGCAGAGGTTTCCGAATTACAAAAGGAGTTTGCAGACGTGTTTTCTCCTCTACCGGGCCGCACAAACGTCATACATCACCATATCGAGACCGAAGCCGGGCGTGGTGGTACGCTGTCGCCTCTATCGCTGTCTCGAACATAAAAAGAAAGTAGTTCGAGAAGAATTGGACGCGATGCTTGAGATGGGAATAATAGAAGAATCCCACAGTGATTGGTCCAGCCCGGTCGTCCTTGTTCCCAAGAGCGATGGGTCTGTACGTTTCTGTGTGGATTATAGGAAAGTCAACGCGGTGTCTAAATTTGACGCGCACCCAATGCCCCGTGTTGATGAACAGCTCGATCGGTTAGGTACGGCTCGATTTTATTCGACCTTGGATCTAACGAAGGGTTATTGGCAGATCCCCTTGACACCAATTTCCCGTGAAAAAACGGCTTTCACCACGCCGCTCGGATTACACCAATTCGTGACGCTTCCTTTCGGTTTGTTCGGGCACCAGCCACGCTTCAGCGCCTCATAGATAGGATCCTCAGACCGCACACTGCTTACGCCGCTGCCTATCTAGACGATATCATCATTTATAGCAATGATTGGCAGCGGCACATGCAACATCTGAGGGCCGCCCTGAGATCGCTGCGGCGGGCGGGCTCACGGCAAACCCGAAAAAGTGCGCGGTTGGGCGTGTGGAGGTACGGTATCTGGGGTTCCACTTGGGTCATGGCCAGGCGCGTCCCCAAATTGACAAGACCACGGGCGATTGCGACTTGCCATAGACCCAAGACCAAAAAGGGGGTGAGGCAGTTCCTGGGGCTGGCTGGCTATTACAGAAGATTTGTGCCTAATTATTCGGATGTCACCAGCCCGCTGACTGACCTCACTAAAAAGGGGGCTCCAGATCCGGTCCAATGGTCGGAGCAGTGCCAACAGGCGCTTACACAGATTAAAGCTGCACTTTGTGGGGGCCGCTTTTGCATGCACCTGACTTCTCTCTCCTTTTGTTTTGCAGACGGACGCTTCAGACAGAGGGCTGGGGGCCGTACTCACGAGGTGGTGGAGGGAGAGGAGCCTGGTGCTGTACATTACCCGGAAGCTCTCCTTGAGGGAGACTAAGTACAGCACCGTAAAGAAGGAGTGTCTGGCCATCAAGTGGGCGGTCCTCACCCTCCGATACTACCTGCTGGGGCGGGCCTTCACCCTCTGCTCGGATCACGCCCCACTGCAGTGGCTCCACCGCATGAAAGATACTAACGCCCGGATCACCCGTTGGTATCTGGCCCTCCAGCCTTTTAAGTTCAAGGTGGTCCACAGACCGGGGGTGCAGATGGCTGCCGCTGACTTCCTCTCCAGAAATGGGGGGGGAGTGGTAGGCAGGCCGGGTGGCGCCCCGGCCTGAGTCGGGCGGTGGGGGTATGTGGCAGCGGGGGCGTGGTCAAGCGCCCGTCCGGGAGAGAAAAGGGGTAAGGGCGCTCACACCTGAGCTAAATTATGTCTAACACCTGTCTCTAACTGCAGTAGCTTGAGGAGAGCGGCATAAAAAGCAGCAGCAACAGAGCCCAGGGGAGAGCCCGACACGAAGGCCAAGAAGCTATTGTGTTATATTAGTGTGTGAATTAGTGTGTGAGAATTAAAAACAACCTTACCTGAACCCTGTTGCTGTTTCCGTCCCTTCCTCACTGGAAACTTGTTACAACCTCCTTTTTATACAAATTGACAGACATTCTACACTTTTACAAAAAAACTTTAAACAAAAGAAAAAGCCTTTTTTAATTTTAGTTTAATACTGCATTATTATTTTTTTAAAGGAAAATCAAAGTGGAACCAAAGTCACAAACTGTAGGAATGATAATTGTACTTTTCAACCACTTTAAATTAAATAACTGATGTAGAAATTTGATTTGAAAAACTGGTGAGAAACAAAGGTGTTAAAACATTGCATTCCTCCTGTGTCCACACAAATCATGTAATAAACACTGTATATTTTAAAGTTAATAAAGTACCCTTTTCTTGAGAAGAAAAATCTAAACTTTGGAGAGAAAAAAATGCCAATATTTCTCTCCGTTTATTTTAATTTTGTTAACAAAAAAAACACCTGTTGTTATTCTGCTCACATTCAACACGAACAGCCGGGCCTCAGCTAGCGGAGGGGAACAATAAATAAATACAGAAATAGATAAATATATACACGAGTCAGTGTGTTCTCCAGAGCTTTGCCTGTTGTTCCTGCCTTATAAAAGCTGATGGGAGGTTGATAAGACTTTGGAAAAAGTTGAAGTGAAACAATTATTTCGCCACGTTGAACGTTGCTTGGCGGTGTCGGATAATTAGAGAATGTAAACCGTGGAAAAAGCCTGAGAGCTGTGCGAAGTCTAGTGAAACATCCATTTAAAGACAGCTGGCCTCTGTAGATGATACATTAATGACATTGATTATCTCATGAGGTTGATGCAAAAACAATCAAAGAAGATGCTACAAGGAAAACAGCACCTGATTAAAACATCTTCACTGTTTTAACTACTTGCACGTCTTGACAGGCAATGAAACTACATTGAGTTGGTATGCGCATTCAATGCAATATATTTACATTCTTACCAGATGCTTTCTAACCGAAGCAGCTTATAATACATAGCAATTTTCAGTAAATCAATTATCATGGATGAAAGAAAACCAAATTCAGGTGCCTTAAAATACCTGTATTGCGAACAATACTTCAAGCTAAGGGTATGATTCACTATATTAGTTCAACAACACTAAAGTAAAAATATTTGCAATCACATTTTCACACCAAATCTATCACAGTATGTGTACTGCAGAATTTGTATGATTCTATAAAAACATTTTGGACACATGAATATACTGTTAAAAGTTTGTTTTTGTTTTTTGCCCCATCCAGCATATTCCAAAATTATTATCACAGTACAGTATTTCACACTTTGTGCAATGGAGTTCAAAAAGATGATTTGCTTCATTTTAAAATCTAGTCATGCATGTTTTTTTGTGCTGAAAATGTGGACTTGATGTGACCAGGCTTTAGCTCCAGCCCCATCATTTAGAGTCGATATAGATCAACAAAACGACACAGTTTTAATGCACAGTTGTAGTGCACGTACATGCATTTGTTTCTAACACAAGGGCTTCAAAGAACCACATTTTCCTGTAAAGTATTAAACTGTATGACAGTAAGCCCACAGCTGTTGCTTGGGAAGAGCCCTGGACATTTTAAAAGTTCCAGAACTGGAACCCAACCACTAATTATTGCTTTAAAAAAAGGTTTGTTCCAGGAATCCTACAGCATCACGTCCCTTTCCCAGCAGTGTGTCGTACAAACGCTCCAGAACTGCACAGGGAAATGCCTTAACAAAACAAAGATGAATGAATGGAGCACATGGTCACATCATTTGAGGTCAACTTTTGAGTACACATCATTTCCTGGAGCAACGGTAGACCACACAAATGTGTTGAATGTGAATGATTCTACTAAACCTGTGAGACTGTTTAAAAACCAACTAAACAAGAACTAGAAAGGTAAGGTATTCTGACACTCGGCCCATTTCTTGGAAGCTAGGTTTCATCATTTAACCTAGTATACTAAACTAAATCTGATTCTCTGTCATATGTACATAGATATTCGAATGTCTCAGGACCTCAACCTTAACATATGAAATCTGTGAGAAAAAGAAAGGTAAATGTCCAAGCAAAGGAGCTATGTTTTAGCCTTCTGCGCCACATACTATATTTGAGAAGTTAGGTTTCATCATAAACCCAGTGTTTTGGAAAACGCAACAATAAAATGTACCTTTATAGTAAAATTTTCAAAGCCTGGAAACTAGTTGTTCCAAGAAAGGGTATTACATGTGGGTCTAGTATACGCGTCAGTCAGATATTGCTTTAATAAAAAAATAAAAAAACCATTACCATCAGATAAAAATGCCCTTGACTGTACATACCAACTTTTTTAAGACCTTGGCCAGTCACGGCGTGCTAAAGAAGCTGGTTTGGGTTGCTTCGGTCCTAAGGTTTGGGACCAGTTGATTTCCACTTCTGGCTAGCTAAGTACTTACATTCAGGCCCAGACAGCCACCAGAGGAGATGACGGCATGCCTTGCTGGACGAAAGTATCTAATGCTAAACGCAGACAGGTCAGGCCTTTCTCTGAAGAGGCCACAGAAACCCGGGGGAAGACAGATAGTATTTCTATCCAGACAGGTGCAACAGTTGTCTGATTTATTTCCTTTCCCTGTCCCTCGTGCACAAAGGGGAGGGTCCGTCATTCTGGAATCAACTTGCCTCCTCCTCCCCTCCTTCATCTAATCCACTTATGCTTCTACACTTAGTTTTTCCATGAGTGGTAAATAATCAAAATCAACAAAAATTGTGATACATTTAAAAGATGATCAACAGCTAAATGCCAGGCAGCTTTACACAAAAGATCATGTTGTCTTTTTTACATAGCACCAAGTAATATGGGATGGGCAATCTTTTTTGGAGGCTTTTCTTAACAGGCTGTCCTCTGAGTAAGTATACTATCTTATATAATCCATGATGGTTACTCAGTAATTACCCAGACAAGCAGTCAGCACTTCTCAAAGCCCTGGTGTTGACACACCTGACTGCGCACAGGTAGGCTTCAGGAAATGATTGGCATGACCTTGAGGACTAATTCTATGATGAAAATGTAATACTTGCAAATTTTATTACTCAAGCGGTAGGTGAAAGTGGTTGTTTTCAGACAGAAGGCAAGCCAACAATTGCCGTTGTCTTTACTGGTTGGGTTTTCCAAAATCTCGCCAAGTTCAATTTATTTTCCAAAGATTATAAAACGAAACCAATAATATTCAATGATAGTGATTCCTATCCATGGGTATGTGTACTCATACCCATGGATTTCTATTTTACTTTGTTAAACCGACAGTATGACACAAATATTAAGAAAATATAAGGGCTGTTAACAGATCAAAATAAGTAATTGGGATTAATCTCAGAATTTTTCAGTTCTTTTAAGTTCCAAATAAAATATTTTGCGTAATGTACATTTTATAGATTTGTGTGATTGAAAATAGTAGCAGAATACTTGCTACCTGTAGTCTTTTTTTCACACAGTTTTGAATACTTTTTTAAAGAGACTTTAATAATATTAATCATAATGCTCAACCTCAAAATGAGCTATAGGAACGCATTTAGTGTTGGGGTAATTGATGAAGCTGTGTGGGGGTATAGTTTGTGAAACACTGTTCTAGGATATTTATATTAATATTCTACTGTCTCATGGCCCTTACTCTCCAAATACAAAATCACTAAGGTAAAGGAATATAAACGACCAAGCTAAGTGGCAATGTTTCAGCCTATGCGCCACCAAACATGCTTAGCAAGAAAGGTCTGTTTCCCTACAGAAGGACAGACAACTAATCACAGATAAACATGCTGGCCATTAACATTAATCTGTTTAAAAGATATAGACAGTCTTCTTTAAGATGTCAAAGTGAACAGGCTTTTCTCATGGCAGGGGAAGGAAATCTCTTGAAAACTGTACAAGCATTTTAGTGTGACTGTATATTCACCAACCTTTTGCAACCATTTGCAATTTTTTTATCCAATTTTAATTTAAACTGTGGTGAATAAGCATAATCTGCTAATTGCTTGTACTTCTGGAATATTATGACTGTCACCACAACACATCAGACTAACAAATTAGAATAAACTGTCCCAGTTTACCCCAATTCATTATCCGCTGGTCAAAATGCAGAATAAAGTATTTATGTCTGGACTAAAGAAACACACAGTTCTATCACAACACTAATATAAACTGAAATGATGAGGCGTAAACACGCTCAAACGTAAAAAAGAATTCCCCATCCTTCACCATCCATTGACTAAATCCAATTTGTTAAGACCCCTCCACAACTCACTTACCCAGTCCAGCTCAATGGAAATTGAATTTCATAGATTGAACAACCCATTATCTCTGTCGGTCAGATCCTCATCTGAGTAAAGTAAGGGTGAGGTGAGCGGCCCCAGAACAGAGGAGAGACATGGCTCCTCACAGTCCGCCGCCTTTAACAGGGTAAAAGCCCTAGATATTAGTCATAAGTGTTTTTTAAATTCAATAGTATCTTAACACGTGGGCATCTGAAGTGTTGGGGGGGGGGGGGTCTCTGTAATAATGTTAGCTGGGCATTCTGGTTCTTGCGCCATCCTCACTGTCACAGAGTAACAGACTACTTGGGTTTGAGTACAGGAAGAGGCCAAGAAACTTTTGTAGAATGGCGCAGATGAGGGCTTGGTATGTACCTAGATATTCAGGGTTGATCCACTCCAAGGTAATAGCCAAGAGCCCTCCTTTATTCCAGAAGTACAGAACATGAATATAATCATATTCAAGATTTGTTCTAGAAACATCTGGTGCACAGCAAATGCCTCAATTTACTACTTGGCCATTGGAGAGTTTGATTATGATGTTTTGATGAGAATCAAAATCCCTAATTTCAAAGACATCTCGTGTTAATTTGTTGGGCTTCTCCAAATGGACAAATCTAACTATGACCTCTCTATGCTGGAAGAGAATACCTAAATGTATGTATGTATTTGCAATTATAGTCAGCCTAGTCAGTGCGGTGTAATGACCCAAATTTACTACTTAACACCAATGGGCATAAACCCAAGCCTCTTACACTCAAATGACTCAACCACCAGAATTCAATCCCCATTTACCAAAGAGAAATAAAACACATACAGTAGCCCCAAAAAGTATTTTGACACTTAAAAAAAGCCATTTAATGAAATCAAATGATAAAACAATTGTTATATTACTCAAAATTTGGACCGTTTCTGGTTGTTCGACATTAGTAAAACATATCCATTGATAATGTGATGAACAACCCCTGTGGTTACTCTCCTAGGACACCTGTGTGAACCTACGAGGAAATACAGTACATACATTCACTAAAAAGGTATTGATACCAGTTCATTATCATTAATTGCAAAAATGTGAAGTGAAGTTAGTTCTGAGAAAAGCTCTAGCATAAATTGTTTCAGATGACACTTGCTTTGATGTTTCGTTATCTAAAGCACTGAATTTCCAACAATTTAATTGTGAGTTACAGTAAGTGTCCAAAGGTGTCCAAATGCATTTTAAGGCCACTGTACCAAAACAGAAACACCACTAAATAAGTCATATTATCACTATAGCAAGTTATTTTTAGCAAGAGCAGAGTTGCTAATGAGAGAAAGAAAATGTTGTCTTCTCATAGTCCTCTCATTAAAAGCGCTGAAACTTCCTGGAGATTTAACTATTAATTCCACTGAATCTAGACAGTGCCAAAACGAACTCTAAGTGCAAACACCATTGAAACTGAAACATTGAAAGCTGCTGACACTTCATTTTAAAATGTGAATGAAAAATCCCATAAACACCCTCCAAAGACCGAAAGCATCCTTCTTCAGACAGTCTCAAACCAAAAGCTTGCTTTAAAAGGCATGATCTAGTGATTAAAGGCAAATTAATAATAGTTTAGAACCTCAAGGCCGCTTTTTCCAACAATCTCTTTAGTAGAAAAGAGAGGATGGTTGGACGAAAATGCAGTTCCCCAAACTCACCTGCCAGGGCTGACATCTGCTGGCTAGTTATCACCTGTAATGCATTTAGGCAAAGCGAAAAAGCAGGCGGAAATACCGATCGCTTCAGCCACTGCACTTTGCTCACTCCTGCACTGGACACAGGGTAATAAGCTTCTTCAGGCTTGTGTGCCTGAGAGGAGGGAGGCCAAACACAGCTCATGAAGATTTAATGAACACTCAGTTCCTTTATTTCCCTTGCAATGATTGGAGACAGAGGTGTGGAACTTGTAGCACATCAATGGACATGTTTGATTTTTGAGGAAGGCAGAAATTGTGTGCTTCTGTTTATGGATCTAGTCTGTCAATATTAAACTGCTGCTGCCAGCCAGTTACAGCATAAAACTCACAATGACATGACAGTATTGTGGTGGTACTACGGAACAGTAATGGCATCAAGTGGCTTTATCATGGTACTGGATGAGCTTGCTGGTCAAGCTTCAAAGCATGGTGTGGACACCAGCACACCAGTATCTACATCTTTTCTGCAGGGATAGTACTTTTTTGTTAGTGTTAGTTAGTCTTGTTTATTTTGTTAGGTAGTTTTGTTTGTATATGGCTAGGAAGCAGACTTAAATTGATATTTAAGTTTTGCATAACATAATTCTAACTGGATGAGTACATAAGGTGGTTGTTCTTAAACCGTTCAGAGTCCTGTGGCATTAAGGATGTGGCCACACGGCTGGAAAATCGAATTAACTATATAACTTTCCATAAAGCTGGTGAGAAATCCATATGTTTATTTCTATATCAGGTGGGCTCACAGGCATTGGTATTTAGAGTTGGCACAACCTGCGTACATCTGTACAGTGCTAATGAGTGTATTTGGGTGTGTTAGCTTGTATTTGAGTGTGAAAATGGTAAAGACCTGAGATGTCTATAAATCTTCTGTTGTGGAGCACTAATGTCTGATATCCCTGCTAAAAGACCAGCTTAGGCCAGCTTTAAGTTCCATAATTAATGCTAGTTTGGTGCTGGTCTATACAGTGGACCCGCATTGCCATGTTGTTCACTAATGAAGCTGCTTGACCTCGGGAAGCTTTTTGGTTAAGTTAGATAAGAAGCCTGGGTGGGCATCCTATGCTCTGCACCAGCCTCCAAAACATGATGACCAGCAATGCTAGTTTTTTAGTAGGGATAGCCGACCCCTTTCCAGCGGACTAGGGTTTGCTGTCCTGGCACAGAGATTGGCATTCGGCTTTCGCCCACTCACACTCTCTCACACTCATAGTGTACACAAGTTCTCACCTCTTTCTCATGATAGAGTAATGCAGCTCTTCCTGTTTGATATCTGCATGATCTCCACTGGCACGCTCGCTGCCTTCACTGTCGTCACTGCTGAAAACGGACACCAGCTCCTTTTTGGGCACCCGTGTTGGCGGCAAGGGAATGGTTCGCTTCTCTGCCAGTCGCCCACGGTTCTGCGGGAGCACAGAGGGGACAGACAGACTGAGACTCTGCAAACAGCTTTAACCAATCTTTCTGGCTTGAGCTATAGAGAAATAGCTCTTGCTATTAGTAGGATCCATCACACACTTATCAAAATGTTTACTGTCTTTAAAGGACCAATGAAAATTGTTCGGTGAGAGCAGTTTTTTCCTGGGTTGACATAAGTTCTGCACCCTCTTCCTGTTTCAATAGAACATATTTAAGCACTTTTCCTTTTTTTTTTATAAATACCCAAATATCATTAATTTATGTCACAGGCATAAACAATGATTTACTTCTTGCTGGCCGATTTCAGGATAGGCGTTCTCATTCTAAATAGCATCTGAGAGCATTTGATTAGATACAAATTTGTGAAGAGCAACATCATAAATATTTTTGTATCCATTTTACTTGGAAGGACAGACTATACATTTTATATGTGTAGGCTATATCTGCTAAAAGTTCATTTTGTCATCATTTAGGAGTATACTGTTATTTAGTTGGCCACAAAATTCTAATTTGATTAGACTTTAGAGTTTTAACAGTTTTAATGTTGTTTTCACTATGTTTTTGCTATGTGTTCATTTTATTCACGAAAGACTACAAATAGCAACAGTTAGCGCAGCAGAGTACACATACACATCATAGTTACTAAAAAAGTAGCACTTTCATCACAAAGTGACACAGGAACAGCCTTATTACATGGAACAGAAGGAAATAGTTCATGGATCACCCTTGTTGGGATTCAAACTTGCAATTTTTTGGTTTGTAACCCAGATCTTCAAACACTCCTCTACACCAACCCACCCAAAAATTCAGCTCTTCTTGATATTGTCTATCAGAAGTTGTAGAAAATGACAATCAAAAAGCTATAAGGCTTGTCTATGCCACAGCACAATGCTAATCCTCCTGCCTGTTAGTTTTTTCCAATAATTCAAAGCAAGCTGTCATTCCAATTACTCATGCTGTCATGTGAACCACGCAGTTCAGCCCCACAGGTCACACACATCGCAGGCGTTTCTGAATCAAAATCCGTCTCATAAACGATGATAAATCATGAATCATGGGTCACGAATCCTTAGGAAGAAATTATAGAATGAAGAAAGGAAATGCACAACATGCTTTCCACTGGAAATAACAGTCAGGGAGAGCCATGCAGTGGGAAAGACCATTGATTCACAAGGCCGAGGATGGAGGATGAGTGAGCAAGCCGTGATAGTGATTCCTTCTCTTACTCTCACATCAGACATCTAAAGAGAGTGAGGGATGAAGGGGATGAGGGGCCCTCAGGGTTTAGTGTGTGAAGCTGGACGACCTTAAGTGTGACCTGAAGGGGTCAGTGCAGATTTCGGCTGCTCCATCAATATCCATGAGGGAACAGAGATGGAGAGAGTGGATTTAGAAGGAAAGGCTATGATCAAAATGGAATACTAGCTTACTATGTACAGAATACTGTGCAACATTCAGTTCTCTGTATACTGCCTATAGTGAGAAGAAGGGATGGGCATTCATCAATAATTTGTTATTCGAATATTTAAGCTCATAAAAAACAAATATTAAAATATTCTATTATTTAAATGAAAGTAATTAATGAAAAATATATTCAAAACAAGTTTATATCATGTCCTGTGTTTTTGTATATATATTTAAACAAGCAATGCATGAAAACAAAAAAAGTATAGAATGAAAGCATTTAAGCTCACGCAAGGCAAAGAAAAAGAAACCGCTAATGAAGTAGACTGACGCAGTTAATGTACAGGACGAGTATAAACACTCGACATATAATAGTTGCATGTTTATATTGTATCTCATGTCATGTTTTTGTTGAGATAAACAAGCATATCCACGTGCTCAATAAACTAGGCTCATTTATACACACCAGTTTAATTAATGGAATGTCCCTTACCTCAGCTAACAAAGTCTTTCTCAGATGCCATGTTTGTTACAGAAGTGTCGTGGAGATTACATTGCTACGGGGAAGCTGCTCTCTGATGAGCTGTACATATACGAGAGTAAAGTGTACACTGCTTATCCAGTACATTTAAACAGGAACCCAGCTTTCTCACAGTAAGCCACATTCTCACAATAACCCGCTTTTTTGGTGTCCATCTGAACATACTGATAGAACCATTTGCTCAACAAATGTGATCAACTTGTGTCCACACTCAACAGCACCACCCAGTGCAGATATAAATGCCAGTTTTAGTTTGTGTGTTCAGGATTTAACATGCATATCACTGTAAATATGGCCAGCAAAGCAAAACTTTGCGAAATTCGAATAGTATTTTTACAATTACAATAATTATTTCAGAACAAATATATTAATATTTGACTACTCGTACACATCCCTATTAAGAAGCATTATTCCAGTATAAATGTTTCAAACAGGACAGATTATAATCTAAAACACCCGAATTAGGTCATAACTCAATTTGGGAAAAAATGTGTAGTTACTGCTTTCAGATGGTTCTTAATAATACTGCATCAATAATAATAGTATGGTAGTTTGCTATTCTGAACATAGCCTAAGAGAGGAAAAATCAGGTGAAAGAGATAGAAAAACAGTACAGGACTGTTCAGAGATCCAGAGGAATGCATATAGTTTTGAAAACATTCTTATAAGTGTCTCTGTGCGAATGAGTGGTGTATGCGTGTGTGTGAGCATGCCTGCATCTCAGCTCTGTCAAACTTTGCAGAGCCCTGCAGCTATCCTTCCTCCACACCCAAAGCTTGCACGTGCACATACACATATGCAGAGCATCCCACAAGAACCGAGGCATGAGTGGCAGGCCAGGGCAGGAGGTAGAAAGACTAGCCAAGAGGCAAACAGGTGCAGCCCTTCTGGATTCTCTCAAGTGGCATACATAAAAAGGAGGGGAAAAAGGGAGAAAAGATGAAAACATCCCTGAGGATGGGCAGGCTGCACACACATTTTTCTGTGAGCAACTGTCTTTTCTCTTTTCTTTTTTCCAGAGAAAGCAGATTTTTCTTTCTATCTCTGTTGTAACCTGGAAAATTTAATTTATGACAGTTTAGCACAACACTGAGGCCTTTTGTACACTTTTTTTCTATTGCTTGGTCTGAACCAGAGTTTGATTCCGCCCCCCTGCCCCAGCTGGTCTCTTTTCATGTTGTTTTATTTGATTCGGAACTGCGGTACATATGCAAGAACAACTGTATCTAGGTAATGACTCAGGAAAAGATGCCAGAATCACTGTTTAAATTATGTTTTGCCCTTTTTACTATTATACTAATACTATTAAAACTTAACTCCCACAAAACGACATTGCACCTTTTTGTCGTGGATGCGTTGCAACAGATGCAAAAGAATGCGACTCACAGAAGGAATTTCAGTGGAGACAAGAAGCAGTGAGAAATGTAAATTAATATAACAGGCAAATTATCAATAGTGGTTAACTTTCGCAAGTTGGTTCACCTAAATATGCATGTTTACATGCACACCAGTATGCTGATATCTTCCAAAAATCTGCTTATTTAAACAGAATCCGACAAAGAAAGAAAGAGATATAATCATATTATTCTCTGCTTTTGAAACATGTGCGTACATTGGATCAACCGGTAAGAATGACGGAAAAGGTGATTTCATACAGTGCAAAAATGTACCCGTGCTGAACAGTTTATTCTCAAAGGGTTAGTTCACCCAAAAAATGAAAATTCTCTCCTAATTTACTCACCCTCATGATATCCCAGGTGTGTATGACATTCTTTCTTCAGCAGAATACATTTGAATAAAATGTGAAAAATATCTTTGCTCAGTAGGTCCTTAAAATGCAACTGGATCGTGATCTGACATTTGAAGCTCCAAAAAGAACAGACAGTCAGCATAAACGTCATCCATATGACTCCAGCGATTAAATAAATGTCTTCTAAAGTGACATACATTTTGGTGTGAAAAAGATCAATATGATAGTACTTTTTAAAATCTAAATCATTGCTTCCAGTCAGCAGCAGTATGTGTGTGTGACAATCGCGTTGGCGCGTGAGACATGTGAGAACTGACGCACATGCGACCCACCCGGAAGAGGAGTGCTGTTTACAACAGAGTAAGGGGAACGCAAATTTTAAGCATACAACATTTTTTTTAAATAGAAATAGCCATTTGTAACATTCTAAATGTCTCTCAATCAACTCTAAATTACATTTCAGGTTTATTCTCATTCATGTATGTCCAAGTATTTTGGCAATTAAGTTAACATACTGCACAAAACTAATATAATGCAATATCATAGAAGAGGAAATTTATCCTCTACAATATTGCAGCAATTATCCAGATATGGAATGAGATTATTAAGCAAATTGTTATCAACTCCTACATGCCAACTGAATAAAATAAGGCAAAAATAAAAATGTCACACGGTGTTTAGTGAGAGATGTGATTGATTCAAACCCTAAAAGTGGTTGTTCTGTATACGTATTATTGCATTACAGTTGTAATAATAAAGTCTTAATTAACATTATGGTTATTTAACATATTGAGATATTATTATCAAGTAAAATGTAGCCTTTGGTTACATTATGTTTTGTGATTTCTCATACCTTCTTTATATAATATTCATACCTTGTGCACTTTTGGCCTCTAGCGGGTGATTCTTTTCAGACAGAAAAACAGCAGTACAGGGCAGGGAAGTACAGTACAGCACCGTGAGCGACAGTGTTACCTGCTAGGACAGTTTATTTTGAACAAGAGGGGCAAACTGTTACACAAAGTACAATACCGAACTGATGTGGATTGATAGAAGCAGAAAACCCGTCTATGCACAATGGTGTGAGGAACTGGACGGCAGGGGAAAAAAAAATTATGTTCAGTGAACAGTCAAAAAGAGATCGCAATGTATGTATTTGTAACTATATCAGATATTATTATACATGTTTTTTTATTAACAATTTTTATTGATTCCATTCAACAAATTAACTAAACATGCATGAACATTCTTGAATCTTAACACACCACCAAAAAACATGGGTTGTGTTTCCATCTTCTGATTGGCATCGCCAGCAGGTGGGTGTCTTTAAGACCAAGCTAATACAATCTAGAGGGTGTCTAATAGAATGTAAAATCTTGAATTGCATAAGGTGCACCCTTGCATCTCTAGATGCAGACTTGATGTTTTATAGAATCCTAGCCCACACTCCCTCCTCCAATACCAAGTTTAAATCTTTCTCCCATAATCACTTGAGAGAAGTTGAAGCACCGTCCCCAGACTCTGAATTAGCAGGGAGTAATACACTGATGCCTCATGACCTTTTCCAAAAGCAGTAATAACAACTTCCAAAGTATCTGCCGTTTTAGGGGGATGTATGCTACACCCAAAAATAGTACAGAGCAGGTGGAGCAGCTGTAAATAACCAAAAAACTGAGATCTGGGAATAACAAAATGTTTAACCAAATTTTCAAAAGATATCAACACTCCACTTTCATATAGGTCACAGAGTGTATTAACCTCCCTCATAATCCACTCTGACCAGCAGAAAGGGGACTTATTAATACATAATTTTAGGTTCAGCCATTTGCTTGATGCAATGTTTACATAAATGTCCTAATTAAACACTCTGGACACTTTTGTCCATACCATGTGCAAATGCAAGATAACAGGGTGCAACTTAACTTCTCCGGTTAGTTTAATAGAAAGGCTTTGCAATGGCAAAATAGGGGCAAGAACTTCCTGTTTAATACAAAACTAGGGAGGGTCTCTCTCAGGTGGAAGCAACAAATTAGCAAAATGTCTGAGACTGTATGTACAATAATAAAACAAAATCTTGGGTAGGCCTAGTCCACCTTTGTCCATCGGCCAATGCAATTTACTGAAATGTAATCTGGGATGTTTACCATTCCAAATGAAGCACTTCACTATGCTATCAAACTGCTTGAAAAAAGAAAGGGGGATATCTATAGGGAGAGATTGTTGCATTTTGGAATACAATTCATTTTAATAACATTTACCTTCCCAGTCATAGATAAATGTAATGAAGCCCATCTGCCCACATCGTTCGAAAACCTTTTTATTAAATGGTCAAAATGAGCTAACTAAAATCACACAATTTTGCTGGGAATAAAATACCCAAATACTTAATGCTCTGTTTAGGCCACTGGAAGGTGCCTGGCTGAAAAGCCATTACCAGGCAGTACGCTGTTAAAGCCAAAGCTTTGGCTTTAGACCAATTAACTCTGTATCCTGAGAATTTAGAAAAGGAATTAATAATTCTGTGGAGGCAATAGATTGTAGGCATAGATCTAGTAGTTTCAGAGACAAATAATAAAATATAATCTGCTTAAAGCAAAAGCTTATGCGCCACACATCCCGCCACCACCCCTGGAAAATCATCCTCCTTTCTTAACGTGGCTGCTAATGGTTCCAGGGCAAGACAGAACAATAAGGGGGAATGAGGGCAACCCTGCCAGGTGCCTGTTTCCAGAGTTAAATAATCTGAAATTAATCCATTCGTTTGAACCTCTGTAACTTAATCCATCCAATAAAAGTATTCCAGAACCTCTACATTTCCAAAATCAAGATATCCCATTCTACCATAACAAACGCCTTTTCGGTGTCAAGTGAGATGGCAGTCTGATTGTTCGCCACTCTCCACATGACATTAATGAAACGCCTAATGTTATCAGAAGAGTTATGGCCCAGAATAAACCCCACCTGATCTATATGTATAAGAGTAACTTTACTTAATCGGTTAGCTAAAATGTTAACGTCTAGCTGGATCAGGGAAATTGGACGGTAACTCTTACACTCACGTGGATCTTTGTCCTTTTTTTTTATTAACAATGTTTTATCGATTCATACATTAAACACAGAAAAACAAAACATATATACAAAGAATCAATATTTAATCCCCACTATTACCCCTCCCAATCCCACTCTGACCCTCAACAACATCCCAGTGCTCATACATGATTATAGACACTTCCAAAAAAAAGTGTCATTAAGTACTCACTTTTGTTGCCAGCAGTTTAGACATTAATGGCTGTGTGTTTATATATATATATATATATATATATATATATATATATATATATATATATATATATATATATATATATATATATATATATATATATATATATATATATATATATATACACATATATATATACACATATACATACACACATATTATCTCACAAAAGTGAGTACACCCCTCACATTTTTGTAAATATTTGATAATATATTTTCATGTGACAACACTGAAGAAATGACACTTTGCTACAATGTAAAGTAGTGAGTGTACAGCTTGTATAACAGTGCAAATTTGCTGTACCCTCAAAATAACTCAGCACAGCCATTAATGTCTAAACTGCTGGCAACAAAAGTGAATACACCCCTAAGTGAACATGTCCAAATTGGGCCCAATTAGCCATTTTCCCTTCCCGGTGTCATGTAACTCGATAGTGTTACAAGGTCTCAGGTGTGAATGGGGAGCAGGTGTGTTAAATTTGGTGTCATCGTTCTCACACTCCCTCAAACTGGTCACTGGAAGTGGTACCTCATGGCAAAGAACTCTCTGAGGATCTGAAAAAAATAATTGTTGCTCTACATAAAGATGGCCTAGGCTATAAGAAGATTGCCAAGACCCTGACACTGAGCTGCAGCATGGTGGCCAAGACCATAGAGCGGTTTAACAGGACAGGTTCCACTCAGAACAGGCCTCGCCATGGTCGACCAAAGAAGTTGAGTGCACGTGCTCAGTGTCATATCCAGAGCTTGTCTTTGGGAAATAGACATAGTAGTGCTGCCAGCATTGCTGCAGAAGTTTAAGGGGAGGGTGGTCAGCCTGTCAGTGCTCAGACTATACGCCGCACACTAAATCAAATTGGTCTGCATGGCTGTCGTCCCAGAAGGAAGCCTCTTCTAAAGATGATGCACAAGAAAGCCTGCAAACAGTCTGATGAAGACAAGCAGACTAAGGACATGGATTACTGGAACCATGTCCTGTGGTCTGATGAGACCAAGATAAACGTATTTGGTTCAGATGGTGTCAAGTGTGTGTGGCGGAAACCAGGTGAGGAGTACAATGACAAGTGTGTCTTGCCTACAGTCAAGCATGGTGGTGGGAGTGTCATGGTCTGGGGCTGCATGAGTGCTACCGGGACTGGGGAGCTACAGTTCATTGAGGGAACCATGAATGCCAACATGTACTGTGACATACTGAAGCAGAGGATGATCCCCTCCCTTCGGAGACTGGGCCGCAGGGCAGTATTCCAGCATGATAACGACCCCAAACACACCTCCAAGACGACCACTGCCTTGCTAAAGAAGCTGAGGGTGAAGGTGATGGACTGGCCAAGCATGTCTCCAGACCTAAATCCTATTGTGCTTCTGTGGGGCAAATATTGACACTTTGGGCCCAATTTGGACGTTTACACTTAGGGGTGTACTCACTTTTGTTGCCAATGCCAATATTAATGGCTGTGTGTTGAGTTATATATATAAAAATATATTAGGGCTGTCGATTTAACGCGTTAATTCAGTGCGATTAATTTTAGCAAAAAATAACACGTTAAAAAAAATGTACGCAATTAAATCGCACCATAATAAAGAAGATGCCTGAGAAATGCAAAATTGCATTACCACCCGTTTACTCCAGAGGGTAGTAAGTGAAATTTCAGCTGTATGAGCAACGCGCAGTTTATACAGTGATGAAAACACTTCAGTAGGCAGAACAACAAACATGCGTTACGTTCTTGCGTTCCAAACACTCGAAGGACTGAAAATGCGATCTAAGGGATCTCAAGATTTGTTTAAATATTGAGTATTAAACTATATTTAACTTGACACAGTGACCTAAACAGTTTATGTTTATGATGCAACACACCCGAGATGTCTAACGTAGATGTAAATTGACGTGCCCTTAAACAAGCCCTCATAATAAATCTCCAACTGATTGACAAATTCACTTGTGAAATGGATTGCTGTGAACTGTATGCCAATGAATGACTTATGATCAATAATATGGAAGTAAACAATACATTGTCTTCTAAAGCCGAAATTTGTATGGCCTTATCAATGATTAACTCTTCTGCTACAGGAATGTAAACATTTAAATTATCTGCATATTTATATATATCATTTTTAAATATTTAAATATAACTATGTATAATTATATATTTATATAAATATGTACAATCATTATATATTGAATTATTGTTATATGATGGGCTTTCTCAGCAAATATTTGTATATGCGATTAATTAATCGGGACACCATGTAATTAATTAGATAAAACATTGTAATCGATTGACAGCCCTAATATATATATATATATATATATATATATATATATATATATATATATATATATATATAAAATCACATATATTAACAACTATACCTCTCTCTCTCTCCACTGTCTCTCCCCAAGAGCCCTCCAAAATGCTATATATCTACCCCATTTCCCCACAAACGAGTCCCATTTCCCCAGTCTTCTTTTTGTCCTTTTTAAGAATCAGTCTGATCCGGGCTTGCATCATGGTTGGCAGATGGTTGGCATGGATCCATTCTTTAATGAATCCTTATAAACTTCTAGTCAGTTCTGTAGCATAAAATCTAAAAATCTCAGCAACAAAGCCATCAGGGCCCGGAGCCTTGCCTGTAGGCAAGGCCTTAATTACCTCGCTAAGCTCCTCCAAGGTTATCTCTGAATCAAGATCATTTTTTTGCTCAGTTGTAAGTTTAGGACGTTCTAATGGTTCCACAATGTTTCTAATATCCTCATCTGTAGATGAAGATGTGGAACTATAGAGATCAAGATAGAATTCTTTAAAGATTTTTAATATCAATGGCCGAGGTAAATATTTCACCACCAGCAGATTTCACTGAGGGACTGGTAGAAAAAGACTCTCTGTTTTATATATCTAGCCATATTTCGAATATTTGTGTTAATTTCGGTTGCATTTTTGCCCAGAGTCCCTGTTAATTTCTGACACTATTGGCATTGTATCTTTCTAAGGTATTTAAAGTTTGTTTTAGACATAATGTTGCAAGTATATAAGATTTTCCCACATATACCAAACTACATTGTGTTAATGCTTGACAGAGTTAAAACATTGCCTACCTTAAAAACAAGTGAAGTTTGATCAGAGGTTAAACGCGTGCAGACAGTTCCCTCGTACCTGAATGAACGGCTCCTCCTTAAAGTTCTTGTATAGTGACAGGGCAGAAAGTCTTGAAGAAGCTAGAGAAGAGAGGACACTGGCAGCAGTTTATGCAATCTGCTGTGCTCATGATGCTGTGCCCTGCGGACTTCTGTCATGCCGCACACAGCGTGTTTTAGTTTACAAACAGATTTAGCGCTTTCAGAAATATTATGTATTTTTTTTGTACTTTATAATTGTGGTAAAAAATAACTGTAGCGAAGTTGAATAATTAATTTTTAATAAACAAGTAAAAGTACTATTATTTATTTACTCTTTAAAAAAAAAGTAGAAAAATTTGAAAAATTTACTCAAGTACTGTAAGGACAGTAGTTGTAATTTGTTACTTTCCACCTCTGCAAATGAATGATTGTCACACTGGAATCATTTATGAGTCACTTTGGATAAAAATGTCTGCTAATTGAATAAATGTAAATGTACATAGGGGTCTGCACCAAAAGTTCTAGTGCCCTAAGTGACAGATACAACTTCCAAATATTATTTAAACTTGCATGTTGTTTAACTGAGATAAATCTTGGTTAAAAACAGAACCGCAAACACCCAAACAAACACACTATTTTCTTCATTTTCAAACATTTATTAGTATATTCTAACATATTCTTAGTGTTTTGGAGCTGTTTACAGCCACTGTTAGTCGAATATGATGTGTGGAGGTTTGTAAGCGGCACTAGTGATGCTTCATCTGATAAAGTAAGCTTTGATAGACGTCTGTTAGCCACAAGGCCTCAGCCCAGACAGGCCTCCACAAACATTTCCCTGCCCCCATTCGTTCTCTCTGCCTAAGCAACTCCCACCCTTCTCAACGTCCTCCCGGAAAGCCCCCGTCCAACCCCCTCGCTTTATTCAGTGCAAATGACGCAGAGCCGGGGGCGGTTGTGCACTATTTCCGGTAACACTTCCACACAGAGGGAGGGTGTTTCAAAACAAAAACATAAAATAACTGGGCTTCAGCTCCTGCCTAAATGTGCATACAGACATTCACACACACACTGTCACTCAAGGATGGAACATTTTTTGAATATTAATTTCCTCGAAGCAACATTTCTATGAATAAGCTCTCCCACACTTAATGCCTGTCCTTCAATGAAACAAGCTATATTTTACTTACCCTCAAGCCATCCTAAGTGTATATGACTTTCTTCTTTCAGCCAAACACAATCTGAGTTATATAAAAAAATATCCTGTAAAAAAATGCCCCATAAAACTCATGAGTTAATACGTTTTGAACTTTTGAGAGATGTTCTCACTCCTTACTGAAAAGACCTCACAAGAGGTAGCAAAGAAACCAATAAGGTACGAGAGCCCTTGCTATAATGTGAATAAAATCACAGCTAAAGTGGTTGCAGGCATTCCACTGCACATGGTGACAAACATCACTCTTTAGCTTTTAAAACAGTTACTACCGTTCATAATAAAAATATAAAAGGACACTAATTAAAACGTTATTTAAATCAAGAAACTTTTTAGTGCCATCCTTCCACTGGAAGATATAGTCCCTTTTCTGTCAACTACGAATAATAACTGGGCTTTATGATTGTTGCACTGTGAAATACATGTAAACAGTAGCTGAGCCCAAATTTGCATACTGTGAAGAGTATGTATTGTACATTTGTACATTTGATGAAGTGCATAGTTATCCACCATTAAAAAAGTATGCAGGTGAGTAATCATCATACATTCTCACACTTCAAATGGAAACATGGACATTGTCCTGTGACTCAAATATGTGACTTAGTAACAAAAACCACAAATATAAATTTACTTAATTTACTAGTTTAATTCAGCATTTTGAATATGATTTATCCTTAGCTTTGGTGGTATTATGAGTAAAGTGTCCAGTGGATTCTAACCGGAGTGTCCATTTCAGATTCTATGCAGATGCAGTAGCTCATCCGGGTATTTCTCACATACTGTTATGAACACTGAGGATTCTGGCATACTAATCAATTCACATACTGCTTTTGCATACTATTTATTAGGGAGGTATGCATATTCAGACATGGAGTAAATCTAGCTGAACAAGTATTTCACTTTATTGCTGTTACTATACAGAGCACTTTAGCATGACTAGAACACTGGATTGACCATTCAGCATCTAGGACAAAAACTTTTAAAAATGCGCAGACTGACCGACTATCTGGTACAAACAGAAACAAGCAGAGTGACACAAACAGTAAAGCATACCAATGCTTTTATAATAAATAACGGTATTCTAGGAACACTGCCTGTCCTCTCAAAATAAAGGAGTGGAAATAATTGTATGTGTCCAATATGATTTCTGGGTTCTCAAGTTTTTATTGTTTGCTCAGGGATGACAGTACGGATGTTACTGAAAAACCGAGAGACGTTTTCTTGGCACAGTGTTTTCTGAAAGGTGCGCTGGCCTTCTGCTGATGTACACACACACACACACACACACACACACACACACACACACAGCAGTAGCAACTCATGACATTCCTGCAGCTGTGGCACGCTCCCCCAGCACTGTCTCTGGGGGACGAATGCCTAATGAGTCACGCATCTGTCTGCTCTAACCTCTGTTTTTGTGTGTGTGTGTATGTGCGCCGCAACCATGCTGTGCGTAAGGAGGCGGGCAGACTTGGCGCTGGGCAGACTTGGCACAGGCTGGGGTGGGTACATGAGGGGAATATACCTATGTAAATTTATTGAAACTTTCAATAACAGAAAAGGAGAAAGATAAATACTTTGTGCAAACTTCTGTGGATGTCTACGCATATCTTCTTCTGGACTGCCACAAATTAGCCATGGTCTTCGGTTACATCCATGTGACTGAATATAATCAACTTTTTTATGTTTACAGTTGTCAAACAATGCCAGACCTAAACATCCCCAACTGCCACATAAACAAAACCAGTATGTTAAAGCTGCCAATAAAAAGCCCAATATGGCTGCAGGGCCGCATTAAGATACTCTGAGGCCACTAGGCTTACTGTTTCGCTGGGCCATGCCAGTCGTCAGACCTGTCCGTGTAGCCATGCACTACACAGACAGGTTTAGCTGTTGAGCACCATCTCTGTATTTGCATCAGTGTCTCCTGCTGAGCGTGTTTACATACACGTCCTCCTGCAAGAGTAGATTGGGGATAATACGATGGGCCCAGTTAGCCCATGCGGTAATACAGCCCTGCATGGCTGTACCTTCATGTAGATAGTGAAGTAAGAGAGAACTGAAACGCAGAACCCACCCACCCTCAACCCAGAAAACCACCCACCAACTTTCCCCCAACTCACAGGGTGAGCGGGCTGTGTCAGCCAAGTGAAGCGTTCACCGGCACGGGGAGGTCAGTAAGAGTATAGCCATGCATGCCAAGATCTCTCTGCCTGTGTTTGGAGACCCCCTCCCCTCAAAAAAAGACAGTCACAGGAGAGCTTTATGGACAAGTACTGACACCACCGCACTCCCAAGAGACGAAAAAATAGGAGCTGGAACCATGACCGAATGAACGAGGTGTGGAGAATGTAAGAGAAAGAGAGAACTTTACAGGACACATTTAAGATAGTAAGTCAAAGCTTACTTTACATATTAAATGTCATCTCAAGACCTGTGTTCTGCTCTACTTGTGGCACGGTGTCTAAATTTTATTAAGAACAAGGACACATTCAGTGAGAACGGCCCCTAACATGGACATACATTTTTATTAACATTGCAATTTTAGGATAAAAATATGTTAGCGTGTATTCTAAAATGTATAGTTTAGATGCTGTCCCCATTTCTGTAACTTGTCAGCTTTCAGACTTTTTTGTAGTTCACTAGAATCCATTAATAGATTCGTTAATGGAACCTTTAAGGAAAAATTTGAATCAATAAAATGAATCGGAATGGAATAGTAAAATACTTCACAATTCCCGTTGCTTTACAATTTTCTTTTTTTTTTTACATTTTATGCATTTGGCAGACGCTTTTATCCAAAGTCCTGTACAGTCCCTGAAAAAAGTGTTGTCGCTTATCTATTTTGTAGAAACACCTGCTATTAACCTGACTTTTAATTAATAAATTGGTGTTAGAAATAGCTCATATGAAAAGCTAAAACCCTCCCAAATGATGATTAATGCACTGAAATAAATTAGTTTCACTGAAAAAAGATTTATAATTTAAACAAGACAGAAAGGTCAAATTTTGGCAAGACAAACGTTTTGTCGCCTATACAGAAATTGAACAAATTTACAGCAAATACAAAAATATGTCAGCAAATTAAGTAGTGGTGCTGTGAGATCCAAATTGAATATCTTGTATGACTTCCATGAGCTTGAAGGACTGCATCCATGCGGTTTGGCAAGGATTCATACAATTTATTGATGAAGTCATCAGGAATAGCAAAGAAAGCAGTCTTGCATGCCTCCCAGAGTTCATCAATATTCTTTGGTTTCGTCTTCCATGCTTCCTCTTTCATCCTACCCCACATATGCTCAATGATGTTCATGTCTGGTGACTGGGCTGGCCAATCCTGGAGCATCTTGATCTTCTTCGCCTTGAGGAACTTTGATGTGGAGATGGAAGTATGCGATGGAGCACCATCCTGCTGCAGAATTTGGCCTCTTTTATGGTTGGGAATATAAGAGGTAGCTAAGATTTCTTGGTATTTTAGACTATTGATGTTGCCTTCCACCCTGCAGATCTCAAGCACACCCCCATACTGGATGTAACCCCAGACCATGATTGTTCCGCCACCAAACTTCACTGTTTCTGGGTGAATCTCGGATCCATGCGGGCTCCAGTAGGTCTCCTGCAATATTTGCGGCGACTGTGGTGTAATTCAACAGAAGATTCATCTGAAAAATCCACCTTCTTCCACTTTTCCAGCATCCATCCTTTTAGCAGGCTGTGGGCCTTGGCAAATGCCACACGGTTTTTCAATTGTCTTTTGTTTAGTGCTGGCTTCTGGGCACTGATTCGACCATGGAGGCCATTTCGAGACAGAATCCGACAAACTGTTCTGGTTGACACAGGGACTTCAGGTGACCAGGTCTCGTGGAGCTCTGCTGCAGTGGAAAATAGGCTGGCCTTGGATTTTCGAGCCAACAAACGGTCCTCTCGAGCAGTTGTCTTGCGGGGTCTGCCTGACCTGGGCTTGTCAAAAATGTCTCCAGTGTCTTCAGATGTTTTTTTTATCCTCTGTACTTGACGCTGAGACACATTGAAGGTGTCTGCCACATCAGCAGTGGATCTGGTCTTCAGCCTCTTGATAATCAAAACTTTAGTCTCAGGGTGAATTTTAGGCATGTTTGCAGAGGTCTAGTTGCAGTTGATGTGAAGGTCTAGTGTACTGGGGTTGTTTTTATACACACCTGAGACCTAATTGATCCATTATTAGTCACAGGTGAAGCTCATATGACAAGGCGACAACACTTATGTCTTTGCAAAAATTGACTCAATGGGCTTTACCAAGCTGTGAATTTTAGTATACTTTTTAATAGTTTCGTTTTGCACTGAAACATTATTACAAAAGCTGTTGGGATTAAAATGAGCCATTTCTTGTAAAGAAATCTTGATTAGAAATATATTTCAGCGGCACTTCAGGTCAATTTGTACACAAGCGACAAGACTTTTGTCAGGGACTGTACATTTCCCACCAACACCCACATAGACACACCCAGCTCTGATACCAGTATACATATACACAAACACACACACACACACACACACACACACACACACACACACCCTTCCCCCACCTGCCTGTAAACCTTTTCTGCATCATGTTTCCCTAACAGACTCCTCAAACTTCAGTGACTGTACATTTCCTGATGAATTTCTCCACATGATCTGACAGATATGTGACACTTTTACTATGCTACACAAACAAAATTAGAAACTAATGTCTCACTTGTTTGTTTTTAGAGGAAAAAACAGCAGAGGGTAGTGCTCTTCAAAACGTTCATCTCTGCGGCAGCGCAATCACAGTTTGAAGCGAAAATGGCTAATAAAATCAATGGAAAAAGCCTGTTGTGAGTTTGGTGAGGTTTTCTGGTTGGCTCTAATTTGCTTTAATTCATGAAAGCAACACACTGCAGAGTCTGCCTGGCTGCTCGCTGCTGACCTGAGGAGGGATCCTGCCGTTGCCATAGCAGCATAGCCTCGGCTCCATGTGTGGGATACAAACACACCACTACACAAACTCTCGTACCACGTACACATACATGCACACATTCAGTCTAACCCCCCACAGTGAGGGAGCTGTTGTGAGACTGTGTGGCGTCAGCCACCATTCTTAACCATACCCAGCCCTCCAACAACGCTTTGCCAATTGAGCGTTGGCCTACACTGACAAACCTCAGCTAATACCACACACTCTACAGTGAAAATATCAGTCTAATTATGCTGCCGACAGTGAATTTGAATCATACAATCAACACCTGAATTACTTGCGTAAACAAGCTGTTTTTACAAATGCACTATTATGTCATCATGCATTTAGTATAGTAGATCTGGAATGTCTGGAATAGAAAAGTGGTATGTCAATTAAATGTTAATGTCTCCTCTCTGGCCAACTCATTACGCAATAAATGGCGATATGATAATATTGTGATTTTTATGTTTAATGTGTAATTATTCAAAACTGATGTATTGCAATCTTTTACTGATTTTTATCTGCACTATTCTTCTGTGATTTGCGCAATTGTTTTCTTAGTTCATTCAGAGTTTCGATTTTGGTCGAATATAAATCATGTGTGTTGACTTAATTTTACAGTATATTTCATCCTCTCACACACTTTCTCAGAAGGGTGGTCATTCTCCTTTTTCTCCAAAAATATTCATGCGAAGCATTTTGATTCTTGGCATGAAAATATTGATTTAGTATTGTGAGGTAAAATATTGTAGAATCGCAGTACTTTGATATATAAAATGTTTCTCCCAACTCCAAATTTTCAGTGGATCTATTTAGTTTATGAGGGGGAAAAACTCAGTTTCTTCTTCTTTCTGCAAGTTTAGTAGCTGTAAAATGAATATATCAACAACAGCTAAGATTGTTCGCTTCGAAGGCCCAACTTTGAAATGCTTAGAATGCAACATCACTATCCTCCATGTTTTTAACCAGCTGTATTCCCAACCCCCCATTGACAACTTTTTCATGACCCAGGACACAGTGGGGGAAGCCCTGATTCGAAGAGATATTTACGAGATGGAGTGGAGTGTAATTTCCTGCCAGCCTCCACTAGTTCCACTGAAAAAAAACAGGGGAGAGGAAGCACATTTCTCTTGGAAGACAACAGCCAGGCCAACTGAGTGGATCTAACACTTAAAAACATCATCATCTAGCCATCCACACTGACACAAACAAACAACGGTTCTATGATATCAAGCACTCTTCGTTAGGGTATTTCTAAATATAATCTATTAGAGGAAGGTTATAAAGAACTCCACATTAGTTTACAGCCAGTAAGCTAAATGTTATGAGAAACTCAGAGTGGAGCCAAGGAAAACTTGATTGACATTTTGCCATAGGACATATCCTTCCTCTGATATGACTCATGAGGGGTAAAAAAAGCTGCTGAATGTGGTTACAGAGTGTTGAGAGGTGAGTGAAGAAAGGAACTGAGCTCTTTAGTATGACTCAAAGTCTTGGTAGGTCATTAAACAACATAAGACGAAAGCTGTCATCCCTGTCAAAAATCATCAGTCAAGTCAATCAAGTGGTTTTTATTGTTGTTCAACCATATACAGTTAGTACAGTACACAGCGAAACAAGACAACGTTCCTCCAGGACCATGGTGCTACATAAAACAACATATTGCAAACACAGAACCACATGAGACTACACAGACTAAATAATATTCCTACATAAAGTGCACGTACAAACGTGTGCAAAAAAGTACTGGACAGTACAATAAATTACTAAAAGGAACAGGACAATAGACACAGTATGAGACAGTGCAGTGCTGACCAGTACACTTTTTTAATGAATAGTGCAAATGGATGACACTTTCTAAAAATGCCAAATGTAAACATAACATACTATATAATGTATGGTATCATGAACACCAAAATGGAGCATGTTGCCATGTTTATTTGTATTTAAGACTACAAATGCAAAGAACCGTGACAGAGCCTGTTATTTATTTTTCATGTTTTGTCTTGTGTAGTATATGGATGCAAATTCCCAAAGAAGCACTAAAAAGTAAAAATTTTAAATGGCTTAAATAAAACTCACAATATACTTATTAGTGTAATTTATACTATGTGGTAATTATTTTGAGCTCTTCCCTTCGATGCCGACAAATTTAGTATTTTACTAATCTACTGAATTTAAAGGTTGCCATAAGAAATGTATGATACAAGGTGCAAATCAGCCTTTTAAGATCACTTTGAAAGTATTCAAACTACTTGTGGCAGGGCGGAGGGCGGGGCCGGGTCGTGATCCTACACACCCGGTCCCGTATTAGGCTAATTATGCCTCCGTGAGGGTTAAAGGTCGACTGCAGGGGATCATGCGGGAGAGAGAGATCGTTTACGGACATGTCCGTCGTGTGTGTGTTTGTGTCTTCTTTTAAGTTTATCATTAAACTATTATTTATATTGAAAAGCCGGTTCTCGCCGCCTCCTTTCCATTGTTCCCTTTACACTGGTGCCGAAGCCCGGGAAGGAGGAGGGATACGCCGTAGTAGAGTTCTCGCCACTACCGTCCACCCCAACGGAGCAGCCGCGGCCATCTGCCGGGGGACGAGGAGCCCAGCCACCTGAAAGAGGACGATGGCCGTCAACCGCGTCAACCGCATTGTGAATGATAAGATAATCATCAGACCAAACCAGTGAAAACCATCCTTAACTTCCTCCAAAATCAGCTAGCCTGTGATTCTAATGCCCTCAAAGAGAGGTACTATAAGGGCCCCAAACAACTAAGCCATTAGGTTTTCATCTCCTAGCTCTGGCTCAGGCCATCCTCAGTATTTACCTCCATCCCTCAAACACCTCCAGCTTATCTGAAGTGGCTTCACTTTGCATGCCGCAGCCTCAGTAATCACCAGTCGCTATGTTCAGTAGCTCAGTAAGCTTCTTTCGTCCTTCCCCTTCAGATTAACTGGTAGAGGCGGCAATAGACGTGCACAGTTAGATAAAAACACAGCACCTGTGTGGACAAATTCAGCAACCAGACAACCAATAGCTACTTGGTGTGAACACATATACGCACACTGCGCAATGCTGATTGTTCTATTAGAGGTGGGAGATGCAGTAGAGTGGTAATAATAGAGACAGCTATTAATATTACTGATTAACTTAGAACATGCTCCCTGTCTGTGACATTGCCATATTGTAATATGCAAGCAAAAGAAACTGAGCAAAACATCACTAAAATGCCCTCTAGTATGGATGAATCTTTCAACTTTTACTTTCTGACCTTCACAGACACTCCGCTAGTTTTGTCATCTACATGATCAAAAATGTGAAAGTAACACTGTAAACCCTAATAAGTTTACTGTACTCAATTAACGGAGTTAATCACAATTGAATTATGTAATGGAGTCTCCAGAACTTGTGTAATTAAGCTCACTTAACTTGGTGTTCATATTGAATTAACTTAACTATTTAAGTTAAGGTAACTAGATACACGTACACTTAACTCAAGAGTTGATTTTTAAATGATGTTGCTTCAATTTAACAATTTTATTGCGATGGATGCAACAAAACAACATAAATAAAACTATAAAAGAGCAGCAAAAACCTCTTAATTTTTAATAGCAACTATTTAAATGCTCCCATATGTTCCTCTTTGACCAACAAAAAACACAACAAACAATTCTAATAAATAATTCTAGTACAAGGCATTGTGAGTATCCCCCACAGCCTCAATTTTGTACTCAACAGTTTGAGATATTAACACTTAGAACCTTAAGTCTACGGATTTTTAAGAAGAAGAAAAAAATAGTTCAAGGAAATTAGATTTTTGAGTTAAGAGCCCAAAACTTGGCATTTCAAGTAAAGACAACTTGGTTTTACCAGTGATGACAACACTAGGGTTTACAGTGAAGGTACATGTGGAATATTTTGATTGAACATCTACTACAGATAATCCTTACATTGCAGCCAATTCCAAACATTTCACATTTCCTTGTACTTGGACCTTATTTGCTTTCTGAGAAACAACCCTGAAAGCACAAATAGCAAGTCACTGTCTTTCTGAACAACTTTAATATAATTAAAAAAAAAAACGCATTATTCATAAGCAGCAGGCAGTCATCCACTGCTTGACTTTCCATTGAGTAACTTTCACATGCTTTATGTGCTTGCATATTCTGTCATCCTGTAATGTACTGTGTAGAGCACTTAAATTGACAGACTGATAAATAACAAATAATTGGCATATTTAAAATACACATTCAACAGATAAATCAGTGCACACAACCCATCAGAAATAATATGGACCATACTGAATTTTTTGAACTGAACACTCACCACAGGAGATGAAATTCTACAACCTGGGCAGTCACAGATTGGAGGATGTACCTGTAAGATTCCTTTGGACATAAGTGTCTTCAGACTTTTCCCTACAAATACAGAAATACAGCTTTTAAACCTCCAGGAAATGAATGCGCACATGCAAAAAAGTACCGTATATAATCCAATAGCCTAACCACCGACAGAAAACAAGAGAGGGAAAGAAGAAAATGTCATTCAGATGTACAATTCCATTGACCACTCCTTTTGGCATCATGCAATAAACACTGTTTTTCAAATGAGTCATTCAGAAATGGACTTTCCTACTGATTTAAAAAAAAAAAAGAAAAAGAAAAAGCCAAATACACCTCTTCAGTGACTTGCCTGCTGTTAAACGCATCCGTCCAAAATGCGAAACCAGGCAAGATAGTTGCCGCAAAAAAAAAACCTGACTAAAAAAGAAAATTTCTCTTATGCAAGTGACCAAGAGCGATACCCAGAGCCAACATCACTCTTTACTGGCACATAGTTACCAGAGTAGGACTACACGCGTACAAAATGAGTCTGTAAACGAAAATAAACAATCGTCCGAAAGGAGACTTGAAACCCATGAAAATAAACTCACGTAACCTTACAAAAACCGTTTCAGAAAAGGAGAAATATCAGCACGGAGTATTTGACATTACGGTAACACCTACAAATCTTGTGTTTCTACCAAATAAATGTTTCGAATGAAATCCAGCAGTATAATAAATCTACTGGTAGATTAGATGCCGCTGTGCAATAACTCCAATACAAAAAACTACTTAATGTTGACATATTTCAGTTTGAGAAGTTTTTAGATGTTTTATTAAAGTAAATAATTTTTTATATATATATATATATATATTAATTTGAGGGAATATTTCATATGCATGCACAATATATGTGAAAATGGCCAAATTAAGCGCAGTGACATTACTTTTCCAATAGTGTGAATCTCGGATTTGGGTAGAGAAGGGCACAGCCGAGGAAAAGTATGCTCTCCTCATTATCATCACTGAGTTTCTAAAACACTGTTAAGAACAACGCAACAAAATTATAGTCCCTAAAATAACCAGCATTTAATATCGTTAATAAACAACCCTAATTCATAACCAGAAAAGTGCATGCAGCGCGTGGTCTTGCCCCGACTTACCTTTGTGCCTTATGCTCCGTTTCCAGTCTTTGGCTGTCTCTCTTCCACTCACAAACTGGAACTCGTTTGGGGTGAGCCACTCACCCCGGTATTTGATGGAGGGCCCTTTGCTGCCCTGGCACAGTTTGTTAATGTACAGTAGTGCTTTGTTTTCCCCGCATTCCACTTCGATAAAAGGTTCCCCGTTGTCGAAAAACGGCTGAAAGTCCGGGATAGAGGAGAACCTCTCCAGCATGAAGTCGTCCGGGTGATGGTGAAGGTGCTGTTGATGCAGCGCGCTGTCGCGAAGCCCCAAGTACGCGCGGTGATGATGGGCGAAAATGTGGTCGTACGGCGGCGGATGAGGGGTCACCACGGGGATAGCGGTGGCATTTAAAGGGGCCAGGTATTCGGGCTGGTTGAAGGCGGCTAATGCCATGTCTTCTCCATCCAGTCTCTCCTTTTTGATGGCAGGCATGTTACCCGAAGCGTAGCGCCGGTAACGATTGATTAGCAGTTCATGCGTCCCAACTTGTGTCCCTGTTTGCGGAGTTGGCGAGTTCGAGACTTCCACGCGCACCGGTGTGCTTTGCGCGCGACTCCCGCGTTGCTGGCTGACAGCAGAGCGCTTAAGTTCAGCGACAAATTGCCATTCACCACTTCACTGTTCTCTATAGCCCTTCTCCTCACTGCACTACTCGCATGACGGGTCTTGGCGCGCTCCTGCCCACCACATCAAATCGGACTAATACCCGACAACATCTCCACCAGATATTAACGTTGAACATGGTTAAATGATTGTTTATCCTTCCCTTCAGACTGCTTTCATATAATTGTAATCAATGATGCGTATGTTAACTTCGCTGTTAATTTCCTCGATCAGCTCTGAGCCAGTTCTAAGTTGCTTTCTGTCCAGAAAGTAATGAGGGCATCGTGAAACTAGCATATTTTAATACATAATAAACGATGCATGTGTGGTGTAGCCCACATAAAAGTTCAGAAGTACATGCACCTAGGAGTTTTAGCCAGACTGGCTCGGAGGATTTTCATATCTTACGAGGATATGAAATAATTATCCTTTCTCTGTTCTCCGTTTTAATTTGAATGTTGTTCGACTGCAACTGGTGGGACATTTGTTGTTGTTTTTTTCCCTTGCTCTCTCTGTCTCTCGTACTTTTAACCCCTAATAAGTCGTTAAAGTCACGCTTTAGTTCACAGACCCAGACCAAACAAGATTCGAGCTCTCCGCCGCTTCTCAAACTTGGCCCAATTTAACAGCGGAGGCAGAGCGAGCGTCAGCACATGAAGGGGGTCCACGACGGACGAGGTTGCGTCACAATTTCCAGTCACTGCATAAAGTTCAGAGAAAACATATAGCTGTATTTTACTTTCCATTCTTACAAAGTTCTGTGGTAACTTTTGTTCAGCTATATAGTTGGTGAATACATTTTTATGAAGAGACAAGTTGTTACCATATATATATATATATATATATATATATATATATATATATATATATATATATATATATATATATGCTATAATTAGGTTGCCACTGTTTATTTTACAATATATGTACACAAAAGCTGAATCAAGGGTTTTCAGGTTTTCAAATTGAGGTCCAGGTATACCCAGGGGCCTACAAGGAAGTACTAGGGGGTGTGCAGAAAAGTTCAGAAAAATAAATATATAAATAACATCTAGGCCTAGTAAATTTGACATTATTACTTATTCTGAAATCATGAGATTAATCATGATTATTTATTGTATTGACAGCCATTGTTTTTGGAATAATATTTATTTTAAAAAGCACTACACAAATAAATAATACTTTGTATACATTTATTCCAATAGTGGGTTTACACTGTCAACTTAAACAAGTAAATATTTTCCTAATAATATTTTAATAATTTGCTGGGGATAACTCAATATAAAGTCCTTTATTAAATTTAGCAAACAACATGTTATCTATCATGCTTTATATTTTAGTTAGGGGACCATCAGATTGGGGGGCTCTTGCCATCAGTAAACTTGAAAACACCTGCTTTAATCTGTCAAACAACATCAATTTGAGATGTAATGCAACATTAAATGGATTGCTTTCTAAAGGGTATGTCAGGAATTTATGTAACAAGAAAGTTGACACATTATTTCAGTAAAATATCTACAGTATCTAAAAATAAAAGTACAACATTAAAAACGATTAATTCAACAGTACAATGTTTCACCCTCTTTAATTAATCCAAACATCACTAATAAAATGAAATATGTTATTTACAACTACATAATTTATTTACATGTTTACAAGGATTACTTTCAATAGCTTTTCGTTAATGGTACTTATATACAGTGTATGTGTATGTGTGTGTGTGTGTGTGTGTGTGTGTGTATAACATTTATTTTATGTAATTATATGATGCAGCCATGAGGAGAGTTTATACATAACAGTATGATGAAATGATTCTCTTGGTGTAGGTGAACAAGCAGATAATGGTTTCCCAATGCAGTGGCATCATGAGAGTTAGAAACTAGTTGATAATATGTATTATCATTTTAAAACATAATTTAAATCAACAAATTTAATATTCTGCCTTAATATTTTCAGGCAAAGAATATTATGATTTTTGCTATTGTTAATAAACTTAGTCAACCTTTGAGGAAAACAAGCAGAGCTTAGTTTTGGTAAAAATAAATAATCTTCCTTACTAATCACAATACACAGCTTAGTTCAGAATGAGACCGTTTGATGCCCAATTATGTTACAGAACCATGCAGGTTGATGTGGCAATGTCTTTATCATGTCTGTGATACATTGCTGTCTGACTATAGTCTTTGATACACCAAGACTTTCTGTGCACTATTAAAATCTAGAAATAAAAATCTCCCCCACAAAGACATATCACGAGAAAACAGGAAATAATCAAAATGTCAAAGGTTATATGAGACATCAGGAGCTCCCTTAAACCCCAAGTGTGAGGATCCCCCTCGGGGATACCCTGCCCCCTCACACCTACTATCTTCTACATTATAGCCATCAGTGAGTCATGAGTGACTCAAAGTGCAGTATTTACGAAGGAGGGGTTCCCCTAAATATACAGATGACAACGTTGCATTCAGCCCACAGTTTGGGTTCAGGACGGCTTCCCCTGAACTTTCAGCCCCCTCATTATCGACAGTTCAGCAGAACAAGTACTGCGGCATCCTTCTCTTGCTCATCAAAATGAAAGTGCCACCCAATAACACAGTGCATGCAATAGTTTCATATTTCACAACATTTCATTTGAAGCTACTTCTGCATTTTATTATGTAAAGTTTGGATCATCTATTTCTTACAGAGAAATAACTACATAGCAAAATTCATAAAGTTATCAATACAGTACGATAACAATTATAAATCGAATCACAATCACATTATAATGGAGATGTTATTCATAAACAGCGCACTGTATTCTTAAATGCATTAATGGTAATGTTATGGCAATCATTACTTAGGCAGGAGATGGTGGAGCTGACATGGAGGTTAGGAGTTGTTATATGTTGTGGTTCAAAGAACTGATTTTCAATTTACATGGTTGTTAAGGACTGAAACCCTATAATGGCTTTACAAGAAAAGAAAATGATAAGGAAATTGTAAGATGGAGTAATACATTCAAGGCAAACTAGTAAAAATGTAAATACTGTTAATTAATTCATACAAGAATAAATTGTTTTGGTTTATGACCTATGCATATTGCATTATGCCACATTTTCTAGCAAAACATGTGCATATATGTAACAGAAACCTGTATACTGTAGAAATACTGTAATAGATTTTACTATAATGTAGTTTAAAAATGTAGTTCAGTAATGTAGTGGTAATAATATAGCTCAAGTATTTCTTTATGTAATATCGGCCTTTGTCAACTCTACTTTGGTGTCTAAAGCTTTTAGTTTCAATTAATATTTAAAAGGCCTTTCATTGTCCTTATCAAATTATTAACTAACACTTAAAACAAAAAATATATTCTTTACATGAGCGGTTCTCAACCATTTTGACTCCAGGCCTCTCCTTGTCCAAGATAATATTTTAAGGCCCATTGAGGAGTGTCAATGGATTCAAATAATGAATTGCATTTAATTGTGTTTCAGGAACTGTCCGTTTATATGCTGTGGGCCTCTTGATTCAGATTTAGTTTTGTATTTTAATTCAGTTTATTTTAATATAACCATTTTCAAGTAATTTTTAGTCATCTTGAGGCCCCTGTGTTCGAGAAGCACTGTTTATTTGATATTTGGATCAGCAATATGAGGCACTTGACAATATGATCAACAAAGAAGGGGATTTGTTTTAATTTGTGAAAATATTTCAATAACCATTTGGTTCAAGTTGTTTCTCTACTAGCAAAAAACTAAACTTAAAACATTTCTGTTGGTTTGATTTTTATTAAAAACCCTGCTTGTATAATGTTCCAAACAACTTGTTTTCTCTATATTGTCTCGATGTCCAAAGTTTTGTCGGCTGTTGAGAACCCCCTTGTAATTGTCCCCGCCTCCGCGCCGTCGTTGGCAGCGGCCACGGAGCCACAGCGCTGTCGGCGGGGGAGAGAGGTAATAAATAACCCGGGGAGAGGAGCGGAGACCGCCGGGCGGTGCACAGTCTGGCCTGACAAATACTCACTGGAAAACCATCAGAGAGCGAGAGCCCAACCCTAATACTTGGAGCCAGCCTTTCAGACATGAGCTGAAAAATATTTAGGCCTGCCCATATTGGGAAAAAACGGCGTCTGTTCCCCTAACAGTCAAGAAGGCAGCAAGAGTAATTAACTCCTTAGTGAAATTATAGAATTGTCTTTTATTAATTTACTGTTATAAAAAGAGATCCACAATTTTCCTTTAAAGACTGTTAGTTATTACATACACAACTTTTACATTAAATTATAAAAATGTAATATTTATATTAAAATGTAATAAATTCAAATGAGATTTTTAATTTTTATTATAATTGTCTATTATTATGCCACTATGCCTTTATAAAAGTAAATATAATAAATGTAAAATCAAATGTTTAGTCTTTATCTAGACATTCTACTCATTCTAATTCTATTGGGTTTTAAATGCACTCTCCAATTGGACTTTCAGGACCAAAGTGTCATGCTCCTCTGTTAAGTGATGTAATGTAAAACTGTGAGCCTTTCCTCAGGTTTGTGCTATCGTGCCGGTGCTCTCCGCTGCTCTCTGGAGATCTATGGGGCTTTTCCACTGCAACTACCTGGTAATTTGTTTTAGTACAACCTCGGTCGAGGTTCCAAGCGAGCAGAGCTGATACTAAATCTGACATCAAAACCCTGCAGATCACTGATTGGTCAGAGAGAATCATCACTACCAGCGTCACAGGACATCAACCCGCTAGTTTTAAAGTTAGCAACAGAGATAGCAGTATCATTTGTTCACGTGACTTTCGAATTGTAAAAAGAAATGGCTGTGTGCAAAACCACGCCGTGGTCAATAAACAAGGTGCAGACGTTACACGGCTACCAGCGGACCTACCAAAAGTGTAGGGAAACGTTATTTTTAAAAAAAAAAGTGACTACAGAACCATCAAGGAAAAGTGGAAGTGGTTCAACCGAATGGACGCTATCTAGACCGGCGAGCAATGGGAGGGAGAGTGCCCTGGACTCGGCCACGGCTGGAGTCCACGATGGAGGATGGTATGTTTTGTTATGTTAACTCTAGACTCTGCTTGAAAGCTTCACTTTAATTAGTTGACCAGCTACTGGAAAGCTTGCTTCTAAAACAACCAAGCCAATTTAACTGTTACACTTTCCTAAAATCACCATGCAACAACTGCTTTATGCAGCACAATGAGCTAGTAGCTAGCGGTTGTATTATTGTTTATTGTTTTGTGTTGCGTTTAAGATTATGTCACGGTAGTAGAGGTGGCGAAACTATGATGATCAGCCTATAATCCCACCTACGTTTTGGCGGCACTAAACAGCAGTTGAAAAGCAAGCTCCGAAAAGTAAAGCGAGTAGAGTGGAGTCGAGTCGAACCATAACGTGCTGTGGAAAAGTGCCATAAGGGGGCTGGGAGGCAGTCGGTGATCCCAACCAGCGTCCCTATACCACAAGGGATTTATTTCCAGGTGGCCAACCTGGGAGGATACTGATTTTAGACCAGCATCTATAGCTGTCAATGATGACAAAAGCAACCCTGCCTCATTCTTTTGCCCTTCCTATAACACTTTTCTTTACTATTCCTTGTAGACAAGAACAAATAATACATATGTACACATACACATAAATGCCAGCTCTGTTTTCAAGGTTGGGACTATTATTGCCTAGCACTACACTACTGTATGTCAAGGCATTTCGTTCCATTTAAATGAGCTGTATGCATGTGGTCATACGCATAAGGTCTTCACTTGTGAATGTGATATTTACATTGAAACAGTGTATAAATACTCACAGATTATATCATGTGTTAATGTCCACTATCAATGATATTAGGTCAATGTTAGCCAAAGGTTTGCATGCATGGCTTGAATATACATCTCTGGCCTTGATAATTGGCCTTGTGCTGGAAAAGACTATTCAACGCTGAGTTTGTGGGAGTTATTGAAAAAAGTTTCAAACTGTGCATGTGCAAAGCTGTGATAGGAACATACAGTAACTTATTCCTTATCTCATCTGTAACTGCAATACATTTTTCAAATGGTCCAACAATATTTGGAGGGTCTCAAAGAAAAGCCAACAGTTACAATAGCCCTCCACGAAATTGCATTTATGAGCCATTTATTTAAGTCACGGCAACAGAAATGTTCACGATTACTATGAGATAACAAGTAGGGCAACACTTAATAAGGTGTCTGTTGCCATTTTCACGATATCTAAGGAGAAAATCCAACTTCAGATTAAAAACTTTTGGAAATATAATGAAAATTCAGTGGGAAAAAAGCATGTGATTGCACTATTTGTATTGAAAACTCCCTTTGCTCATACACATACTGTTAGGCCTGGTTTCATATCATATGTAAAAGCACAACAGTTCAAAAAGGATTTTAATATTTCTGTTACAAAACATTTCTTAAAAACCAAGATAGGCTTATACTTTGTTTTTAAGGACAGAAAATTTCTCTGAAATGTTCAATTGTGGCAATTCATGAAGCAATTTTTTTTTAAAACACATAACACTGGCTGGCTCGTCTGTATGCTATCTAAGGCAATAGTTAAACCTGTAAAGAGTAGTTCCTGATCTCTCAGGCCACATTGATTTTTCCCTGAGTGATCTGAAACCAGCAATCAGCGTTGTGGTTTGAAATAGCCCTGAAACAAGAGCCAAGACGTCAATGAGTCGCCGACACGTTTCAATTATCGTATTGCCCTGGCCGATTTGTCCCCCGGGGCACATTGGATCTGCAGGCTGGTCACGCCAGGAGATATGCTCTGTATGAATACGTGATATTAGGAAATATCAGCAAGAGCAATGCAGTTTAATGAATTTACAATGTGTGCTAGGCAGAAGGGTAAGTAGAGGGAGGTCAGGGTGGGCAGCCACACTAGGACCCGGGTTGAGAGGGGGCCTACAACGGTCGACCAAAAGAAACCAGAAAAATTACCATGGGCCCGACGGGTGATGAAAAACGACCAAGGTCCCACAAGGAGGGGCCCCTCAAAATCCAAGTAACGCCACTGGTGTGAGAATATGTTTCAGTCTTGCAACTGAAATGAGGGTGAGGTAATTTGGTTTATAGACAACTCAATCATTTCTCTCTCTTAAATTATATTTTTGAAGAGGGTAATGGAGGAATAGCAGACTCTACAGTACAGATTTGTAAGGTATGTGAAGTCTCAACCAGGGGTTAAAATGGTTCAAGGAATGAAAATGAAAACAGAAAACAAACAAAATAATTTTTTTGTTACAAGGAACAAAACCGAAAATAGGAAGGAAATTGGAGTGAAAAATCAAATTTTTAAATGCTGGTTACAAGAAAATATTGTTCCGATAATTTTTTCATAAAACCAAAGACCAAAGTAAATCACAGAACATATTCTGAATAACACCATATCCTGCTGCACGAAAAAAAAAAAATGGCTTCTCTCTTATTAGTAGAACACAAGCATGTTCTTTGATTCTGAAGGAAACATCTTAAAATCCAAAGTTGAATTTTTTTTAAATAATTCGGCCCACATAAGGTGATGTTTAATCCAAATGCATTTAGTGGAGAGATTTAGGATAATAATAGATTTTAGATGGCCGTATATTAGAAATATTTAAAATATTTTTGGGGATGTACTAAATATTAAGAATATATTTACTGAAAAGATGTTACTTTTTGAAGTCTACTGTATACTATGCTTATGTTTTCTATGCTGATAATTCAGGGAGTCAAGTCCATTTTTTCAGCTTGTTTTTCCAGACCAAATTCCATGTTTCTCTTATGAGATCTGGAAACAATGCAACTGGTATATCACCAATAGCACAGAGTACTGTCTTTAAAAACATTTTTTTTAAAAATTCTAACCAGTCACCATATGGAAAGGAGGCTGCAGAACGGAGGAACTGGAATAAAAAAAGGTTTCTGCTCAGAAAGAACAAATATGTATATTTAATAAATTATGTAAAAAAAAAAAAAAAATTAATAAAACATATACATTTATAAAATATGTGGTTTCAAAATAATTAATATTTAAATATAGATATATTTCATAGTATTTGAAACGTTAAAATTGTTAGGAAAAATGATCTAAAACATAAATTAATGGTTTTCATTTGGGTTGTTGATGCGGGGGGGGGGGGTTGATTGGTCAATAAAATGTTCCTTTAACAACTATTGTGTGAGTTCTAGCGTGTGTGTTTGTGTGTGTATTTTCTGGTGTCAGGCTGGCGTGTGTGTGTGTGTGTGTGTAAGCACAGCATCCCTAAGGTCAGCCGTTTCTCTGACCTTCAGCCGCTAAGCTCCGCTCCGACAGTTCTCATCAGCAACACTACGCTGCACACTCTAAAGCCCTGTGGAAGTAGACAAGAGCAACAGAGAGGAGAGGGGGTTGGTGCCCCCCACATCCCTCTTCATCTGCCCTTAGAGGTCTACAGCTCTCCGTCTTCAGCAGCTCCGCCTTACTTTCACCGCAGGACAGCCTCCCCACAGAACCCAATCGATAGAGCTCTTCTTCTTTCATCTGACCAGGCTTTGTGGAGCTGCACTTCCTGAAGAAACTCCAGTCCAGCCTCTTGTGAACTGGTTATGGTTCTCTCAAAGACTGGCTGACTGCCTGCCAGACTTCACTCATGAGAACAGATCAGAATCAGAAGAATCAGAATCAGCATTATTGCCAAGTATGTACATTTTATTGCCAGTGTGGCATTGCAATAGTTTTATTGCAATAGTGGCATTGTTTATTAATTTATTTAACTTTTTTGTCAAGTTTATAGAAACAGATAGTGGTGGGAGGACAGGAACGGAACTGGGAATTGTAGCCTATTTGAACTTGGGTTGCCTACACAATCACCATGGTTCAAGGTGTTAGACCATGTATGCTAATCAATAGGCCATGGCTCTTACATTTAGTGTTTGCTTTGAATCTAAGCCTAACACTGGAATACACAGAAACTGTCCTTCCCAATATTTTAAAGTCTTGGTATTGGGTGATGTGTGAGAAGACTTTTAAAATGTGTTTCTTTGTGTGTTCCACAAGAAAACTAGTCATACAAGTTTGAAGCGACATTAAGACGAGTAAATACTACAATTACAGAATTTTCATTTTTGTGTGAACTTTTCCTTTAACATTGGAAGGAATTCGAAGGTTTCAGCTCAGATTTAGACAACTAATTAGTCTCTAAACCCATGGTTTAGGTGATGTACATGTATACTTGATCCAGCTGTAAATGTTCCAAAATCTTTTGCCAAGAATAAAAAAATAAAAAAACAGGTGTCTGTAGCCAAAAGTTCACTGGAATCTATTTTGTTGATTTATGTTGACAAGGAAGCAATATATCGGAAAGAAGAGGAAGTTTGGCAAGAAAGGTAACAGAAAAATCCAGTAAAAATTATTTTGAATATGTAGTAGTCTTCATAACCATAAATTCAGTGCACCCCTTTTTCTCCCATCTGTGAAACGGCAACTGTTAGCATGCTTGAATTTACCTTAAAGGATTCCAATAACTTTATTTTGAGTAAATCTGTCCAGTGGCAAATGACTCTGGTTACTCCGACACTCTTTTAATGTTTTGTTACTAATGTTGGCTGAAGCCCAATCCTTTTCCCACAACAACCAAAACGTTGTCCAAATAGACTTTTAATCTGTCCAGGCTGGGCCACAGCATTTTTTTTTGGAGGCCTGAATCAGCCTTTTCCGGAAAGTGTTGGGGTGCCGGCAATCGTGTACACAGTTTCCATTTTTCATGTCACGTTTGAGACAGGACGGCACTGGGAGAGTGCGGCAGGATCCGGCTGCAGCTGCCAAGCCGTGGGGACAAGCCTGAACTCTGTAAACAGAGCACTGTCAGTGGCAGTTCAGCTGCACTTGTCCTGAAATGGCACCCTTTCACATATTTAGACAATGTCTGAGCCATTGACTCACCCTGAAATACGGAGGAGGAAGCACTGACATAAAAAGAGACAGTGTCTTTAACATTTCCAGACAATCCAAAATAGGTGCAGTTTGTACCAGACTGATTGTAACCAAATGGTGAATTAAGAGAGGGTTGCACTTTTTGTCAGTTTTCAGTGTACAATCTCCAAAAACAAGATCTTCAGTATTTATGAGGCAAAGCAAATGGTCAAACCTTATAAATATGTAATGAAGTTGTTTATTGGATGGCTACGGAATTGGAAAATTGAATTTTGAGTGCATCTCATAAAAGGAGAAATCTACGAAAGTACGTAGCATGTACACGACCAAGCCAATATGTGTCTATGTGTGCTAGCCATTTGGAGCCGCCCTAATTTATTCATTAATGTAGCTCCATAACCATTCTGTGTGCCAGTTTTAGGTGTTTACAAAAGTGAGCTCAACAGGACAGAATTAATCAGCTGTACACTTTAGCCTAACTAGTCCACTGTTTTAAATTAAGTTCAAATCTCCTCCAGACTGAGGTATGAGGGAAGGCATGAACCACGTCACGTTAGCATTCCACAAGATAGCATTGTTGTGAGTAAATGTGGAAAGATGGAGTGTGAAGTAAGGACACTAATATTCCCTGTGGTCTCAGGAGCTGCTGGTGGGGGATAATGTGGAGGAATGCTCGAAGGAGCAATCCCGCTTGGCAGGTAGATGAACTGCAGATCATACAAGCAGGCAAGTGGTGATTAATGGGAGTGGGAAGGCACTGGAAAGTAAACAATGCTATAAATCAACTTCGCTACAATGGTAATTGTAATTGAAATGAATTTGACTGCCCAGAGCCAGGCATTGCAATTGATATTGACAAAAGCCCTGATGGTCCATAGAAAAGGAAATTTGAAAATGTATTCAGAGTATCCACTGTAAGATCTATACATCACTGTTTGACACAATCATCTCATTGTGGATCAATCAGAACAGGGAGCACGCTGGTGCCGGGACTGCGTATCAGATGCTAATGAGCGATTGTGGCAAACACTGCAGATTAATGGATTTATTTAAATATATATTCAACCATGCTTTTTTCCAACTTATTTGCTCAACCTGGGACAAAGGGTAGAGAATAGCTCGCTAATATCATAAAAATAAATAAATAAATAAAACAATAAAATTGTCTACTGAAAGGCATTCTATTTTACTTCTAATTATTCACTGAAATGTACAGGGCAAAAATGGGCTAGCGTTAAATGTATGAAAACATAGTTTGGAATTAGTTTTGCTTTTTGGAATTAGTTTTTAACGAACATTATATCTGGGGGATACCACATGTAACATTTTAACCGGGTCTCATGACAAGTCGAAATAATTAGTATGAGATGTCAAAATGGTAACAAATCATATAAAATCGCAGACTGATCTCACAGTGAAATCGTAAACAGTAGGTTGACTTTTCTTTAGCTAAAATTGGTCTGTACTAAAATAAAGTGTTGGAGAGAAGGGTAGATAAAGTTGTACAATATCTTGTGATTTTTTCATTTTGCACAAATTATTATTGTCATGTGACTATGTTGAATATACATACTGTACATTGTCCACACTTTATTTTCTTCCTACCCTCCGTTGGACATTGTTACCATTCACATTACATCATATAGATAAGATTGTATTAATCTCCTGTCCTATGCTGTTACAAAAATATTCAGATTCTTGGTCTAATGAGAGGATCAGAGGAATAGGCAACCTGCTCTCAGAGTAAAAACGTGAATCTAAATAAATTTTTGTTAAAAACTTGTTATACGTGTTTCCAGGTACAATACCCTGCAGTTTCCAGGTGAAATGAACACTACAGGCACTACAACAACTGTGTGTTTTATTCACTTTCACTCAAATCATGACTTTAATGGCTGATCGTGACTTTATAAATACTTATTTTTCTCTCTATTACTCAGAACCTGCTATTTTATGATATCGAAAAACTTTTGAAAAACTTTACATTTTAATGCTTGGATTACAAACCCACCAACATATATACAGTTATTCCAACATGACTAGCTTGTGTGGTAGTTCACCTGATAGAATGTTGAACTTCGAGTCAGAGGACCGGTTCAAAGGTGAAATGCTGACATGTGACAATACAGAGTCATAGAACCAGCATGAAATGATGTGGTTGGTTCAGAAAATGAGATTTTTCATTTTGCTTCTGCATTTTAAAACACTAATGGTTAGGTTAAGGCATTGACAAGGTATGAATGTCTCCTTTTAAATTATGTCATTTATATGTCCTACATTTATACTTAAAAACACTATTGGTTAGGTTCAGGCAAAAGGTTTACATTAGGGAGGTATGTTTTAAAAACATCAATCTAAAACACCTTAAAACCAGTTTACTCACCATAATATAGCATGTACATTTTTAATTGCAAGAATTTGGCCATGTTCACATACATTTCATGAGATCAAGCCAGGAGAAGTCCTTATTTATGCTAGCGCCAACTTTGATTTTTTTAATGGGAATTACAACGAGGCTGTGAGGGATAGACTTACAGTCTCTTCAGTAGTCTGTACTGCAGTTTAAAGTGTTTTTGGATCATTCCAAGGACAAAACATTGATAAAATATCTGAACAAGAACATTTAGTATACAAAGAACTCCAGACAACATGAGCTGTGGAAAATCAGATGCAATCTAGGAGCTATATATATATATATATAGCTTTATACCGTTCGTGCCATTGAAGAGATGGCCTATCCATCACAGCATTGCTGTCATTCCCACTAAAAATCAAAGATGGCACTAGCATGAATAAGGTCTATAGCACGGCTGGAGGGTCCATGGAGGAACACCCAGCTGAACACAGAGTGGGATAAGCTACCAGCTAAAGTTTCCCCTTGTGATCAAGCCAGACTAATGGTACCACCATTAGAGAGTTATGTGCAAGCAATGTGTATAGAGCAGCGATGCTTGGTTTCTGACATAAACCTCAGACTAACCGTTCTGGAGATTTTTGTGTACACTTATTTATTTTTAGAAAAATCTATATTTCATAAGTGTGCTGTGTAGCTACAGCATCCAATTATCAGCAGATAAGACAGAGGGAAGCCCTGGTGCGCCAGGCCAGATATTTAGACCGAGGGAAGGAGACATGAAGGAACCAAAACCCCAGGGGCACTACAGCATCATCTGCGCTTTTTTTTTTTTACAGGCTTTCTGCTTCCTTCGACTGCCTCCCTCCATCCTTACTTCACCTACAGGGTTCAATTAGCACTGGCAGCAGCTCGCACCATGAGCCTGTAGCAGGGAACCAGGTGAGTCTAAATCACCTCACCATACTAGAGGTCTGTTGCTGCTGAACACACACAAGAACACACTATCATTAGAAACACTCATCTGTTAACAAATGAGCACCATGGCTTGCGCGAATTCTACTTTATACTAGTCGTTTTAAAAAAGTAGTCAACTAGTTGCTGTCAATGTTTACCATATGTAAATGACTCAACAACATACACAGTTTTAGCTGTCTTTGCTGTTTCTGGCAAGAGTGTGTGTGAGTGGAGAGAATGTCTGCGCCGCTGAGATGATGCGAGTGAGAAAGGAAAGCAAGGATTTCTTAAATGACATATTTAGGCTGCTGTTTTGGTGTGGTTTGCAAAAACTTTGTCTTGTGTGTGAACACTTTAAATTAACATCCGATAGATAGGGAACAGATAGGGAACCAGATGTTTGGCATGACTTTCAGAGTTTCAGTGGCAACCAGGGTCAGATTGGAAGACCAAATTCTACTGGGAATTTGACACTGATCATAGATTTCACCAAAATATCTAATATATTCATTATTATTATTACTTATAGTAGAAGTTGTATTTATTATTGATTTATACATGGGTGTTGCACATGAATTGAATAGACCGATCCATGCTATTACCCATGCACTGACTGATGTAAACAAGGTGGATTTGAAGCGTGTCTGGAGGACATGGAAAACCATAGCCGGTGGAATAACATCTGTATCGTAGGAGTCCCGAAGGGAGTAGAGGGACAGGATATGGTGAAATTCCTGGATGGGCTCTTTCCGAATGCCCACAGCAATGTCCTTCATAAAGTCAATGGAGTAAGTCATCTTGTTGTACTCATATTGTACTTACTTTTGAACTCACTTTTACTTCTTTACAATGGGTGGCGTTCCTGTTGTTACATTACTGGGTTTAATTTTAATTAACGTGTAATTTATTGAGAGATTATTGAATGGGACTTTTACGAGAGCGGACGTTCACACAGCTGCGCGCGCTTCTGTCACAGACTGTCACTCAATCACTGCTGCAGCATCAAGCTCTTCGAAGTGAAACACTTTCTTCACTCTGCACAGTGAAAAGAATTATAGTTTCATCATGCAATGCCTTCATTTAACACAAATAATGAGTGAGCAAAAGTAATGAATGAGTAGCTCACTCAGAATTCAGACACTCCAACAAAATGGCAGACACCCGAAATAGTGCACTATATAGTGGATAGGGGGCAGTTTCAGACACAGCAAGTGTTCCACACTACACACTAGGCTGCGTATATAAATTTAGAGAGCATTGGTACTGCTGTACAGAACTAATAATCTAAATACTTATGACACTGAAAACTGTAACTACCTTGAAATAAGAATCAACACAGGAATCTAAAAGCTATGAAATAGCGAAAGAAGGCATTATTAGAGCATGATCTTGCTTTGGTTTATATTTCAGCATTATATATAATGTCCTTGTGGGAAATTTTCACTGTAATAATTACTAGAAATGTTTCCAAACCTCTCTTGTTGACAAATTTATCCAGATCTGACAAGAGCCTTTAAATGGATTGTTCACCTAAAAATTGCAATTCTCATTATTTACTCATCCTCATGCCACCCCAGATGTGTATGACTTTCGTTTATCTACTGAACTCAAACGAAGATTTTTAGAAGAATTTATCTGCTCTGTGGGCCCATACAATGCAAGTGAATGGGTGGCAACATTTTAAAGATAAACAAAATCACATAAGTCAGCATAAAAGTAATCCATAAGACTCCAGTGGTTAAATCAATATCTTCAGAATTGATGTGATAGGTGTGGATGAGAAATAGAGAAACAGATTACATTCTTCTCCTTGTGTTTTTGGTGATTCACATTCTTCTCTGCATATCGCCCCATGCTGTCTAGCAAAAAATGACAAATATTGATCTGTTTCTCACCCACACCTATCATATCACTTCTGAAGACATGGATTAAACCACTGGAGTCTTATGGATTACTTTTATACTGTCTTTATGTGCTTTTTGGAGCATCAACATTTTGGCCAACAGAGCTAAAATATAATTAAAAAAAAAAAAAATCTTAATTTGTGTTCTGCAGAAGAAAGGAAGTCATACACATCTGGTATGGCATGAGGGTGAGTAAATGATGAAAGAATTAAACATTTTTGGTAAACTATATCTTTAAAGTGATAGCTCAGCCATAATTTAATATTCTGTCATAATTTCCCTACCCAAATTTAACACGCCTTGTGTTTGATATAAAACAATATCGGAATGATTAACTTAAACAAAAAGATGGCAAAATGTATACACAATACCTATTGCAGATACGTCCTCTCGTCATTAACTTAAACAAAAGACAAACACACGCACACGACAGACATGTCCCTCTCGTCGCACCACCGTCCGCAATCGGCCTTTATCCCTCTCGGATCCTTAATTAGCCTGATAAGGGACCGGGTGTGTATAATCACAACCCGGCCCCGCCCTCCACCCTGTCACAATCTCCTTATTGTGTTGCATGGAAGAAAGAAAGTCACACAGGTTTGGAACAACATGATGGTGAATGACGACAGAATTTCCATTAATAATAATAATAATTCTGTAGTACATGTTCAATGTGTATTATGTAATGGAATATAGGGGAGTAAATGTATATTACGTCATTTGTGAAAGTAACAAGTTACTCACTACTTGAGTACTCTTTTATTTGGATACTTTCGTACTCTTACTCAAGTAATAATTTATGTCAGTATTTTTAATTCTATAATTTATTTGCATAGTAATTTAATTTTTACTTGAGTATAGCTTTTGTCTACTCTACCCACCTGTGGTTAATATGCTCAGTGACATATTTAAGATTTGAGTGTTGAGATCCTTTGAAAACATTGTTCGACATTTTGGGATTCCCAGGTCTCAATTCTTCAGGTATTTACAGCTGTGGCACCTGCTCTGTACTATTTTTGGGAGTAGCATACAACCCCCTAGAGCGGCAGATACTCTGGGAGGGGTGAGAACTGCATTTGGAAAAGGTCACGAGGCATCAGTGTATTACTCCCTGCTATTCAGTGTCTGGGGGACAGAGCTTCAACTTAACTCAAGAGATTATGTGAGAAAGATCTAAACTTGGTATTGGAGTGTGGGCTAGGATTAAAAAAACGTCAAGTCTACATCGAGAGATGCAAGGGTGTGCCTCATGCAATTAAAGGTATTACATCGATTCTATTGGACTGCTTCTAGATTGTACAGGCTTGGTCTTAAACACACCCATCTGCTTGCGATGCCAATCAGAAGATGGGGACACAACCCCTGTTTTTGGAGGTGTGATGTGTTAAGATCCAATTCTGAGGGTTCATGTGTGACGTATTGGGCACTCAAATTTTATTTTGCCCCAAACTCTGTATTTTAGACAATGGGGTGGTCATTAATATAGGGGATAAATACATAAAAATAAGGGTCCTAGCCAGTGTTATGATCGGCAGACAGGTTATTCTTAGGGGATGGAAGTTGACTGGAGAGCCCTCATTTCAAGAGTAGTAAACAGAAATGGGCAGGGTAGCGGCAATCGAAGGAATGTTATATAGAAGGCTGGGAAACTAGCATTTGTTTAATAGGAAGTGGGGCAGCTATTGGGCCTTTTTGGAAGGCTCTCGGGGAGGGGGAGTGGAGAGAGTGGTGTAGTATTACACCCTATGCTTTGACAAGTGCTGTTTCTGCTATCCTTTAAACAAAGTAAATCTCAAATAGCCACAAAGTCATTTTGCATTATTCAGCAAGCTTCTGCGGTATTAATAAATTATGCAAATGACTATGTACTGATCATAGCTTTACTGTTGCAGATTTGATATATACTGCTGTTATTGTATTGTAACTTGCAGTTATTTGTCATTTTGTGATTGTAACAGGTTTAGGATGAGCAAGGAGGAAGCGGGAACCATTTTAGGAAAGTTATAATGATGTAAAGAGAAAAGAAAATAGATTTTACAGGTGTACTTTTAGTCTAATACTTTATTTTAATTATATATTAATATAATTATACATATTATATACTCTGCACTCATCTACTGAGGTACTTCAACTTGGGAATTAACATTCCTTGCATTTGAACAACATACATTTATGGGCAAATTGGCGTAATTGTTTTAGACATTTCCGTTGAAGCAAAGAATTGTGGGTTATGAGTGCCCACGAAAGATACACCTCATGCATCCTCTGAATTCCCGTGAAAGAATGTCGCATTCGAAGGCTGCATTCAGAGTGTTCTACTTGCTTTTCTGAAAGAGACAGCCTCGATGATGTATGCGGCCGACAAATGCAACACAGCCATGGTGTTATTGTGCGCATGCAGAAATACGCTGCGATGTACAAGTAGTTTCAAAATAAAAAGAGTCTTTTGAATATTCACTCAGTAATTGGGTTCGCACAGCCCTATTAGAGCCCAGGGCGGCCTTCTATATTGCCTGTAGGATGGGCCGGTACTAGCGCAGCAACGGGCTGGCCCAAATTACCCAGCAGCCCACTGGGAAAATGCCTGGTGCTCATGACGGCCAGTCCGCCCCTGTTAAAAACAAATAAAATAACTATTACACTGGGACGCAGTGGACAAGAGCAATTTTCCTCCTTCTGTCACCATAGTACAAGCGAAACTGAGAATCATATGACCCATGACTAGTCAACACAGACCAATTTTGTCAACTAGTGGAAGAACTAATTGACTAATCAAATAATTATCTACCAAATAAACACACAGACGCAAAACAATATTGAACATCAAAGTGTCTAAATATTTTTCTTTTGTCCCTGCCTTGACACCATATCTCTTCTCTTACTTGCTAATTTATACAGCTTTGAACAGTGATTATCATCTGATTATTCCAAACCCAGGGAGATGAATCATAATAGCCCCATTTTATCATTGTTACATTTGGCTACCTGTTAAATTTTTTTATTAAATCTAAAAATGTGTAAACTACATACAACACTTTTAATGGTCTAGCTCCACGTACATAAATGAATAACTACTATGCTAAATTCCATCACATTCATAACGATCCCAAAATTCTTGCCTGTATATAGTTCCTAGAATACCACAAAAGGAAGTAGATAATTTTCCTATTTGGCTCCTAAACTATGGAATAGTCTCCCTAGCATGGCTCTGGATGCAGACACACTCACTCAGTTTAAATCTAGACTAAGGACTCATCTATTTAGCCAGGCATACATCTAATTTATACATCAACTCACGATTAGGCTACTTTAGTTAGGTCTGCCGGAACCAGAAAGTTTTCTCATAATCTATAACTGCAAAAAATTTAATGGCATCTGCACTAATATTATTCTGTTTCCCTGTCTCCAACCTCAGGATGCATATACGGATCCAGCTCCGTTCCTGCTTGGTGTTGAACTCCTCTGCTATATGTCTCTGAGTGATGATGACTAAATGATTCCGGTGCCAGCCAGACAACACTCAGGGGATGAACTGATGCCAACTACAACCATAGGACATGGGATACTTAATATGCCACTGCCTGAACCTTGGACTAAGGATAGACCTCATCGAAATGAACTGCGGGTTGAACTGCAATGCACCTCACTGATGTCTGCCTGCAGCACATTGGTATAATGATGGACTACACTCTTAAAATGGAATACATAGACTATCAATTAATTGTCAAAAAAGGCATTGATCAGTCAAATAATAGTGGACAATGCATCTATATGAACTTCTGCAGTTAATCCAGGATGAACATCAAAGACAATTGTCATTAATCTTCCAGTTCATAAAAAATCTTTGTTTAAACACTGGCCTTTAACACCTAATTAGTTTACTAATTTTAAATCATGACTTGCACTACACACACACACAAAAACTAATATTGGCATTATATTTATGCTGTTTAGTGAGAAATGGCCACCACAGTGAGCCTGGTTTCTCTCAAGGTTATTTTTCTCCATTAAGCAACATTTTATGTTCCTTGCCACAGTCTCCTTCAGCCTGCTCACTGGGGTTCTAAATACAATTATTATTAAATTATTTATTTTTATACACAATTTACAGATATTTATGACTTTATAGATATTATGGTTTCATTTTCTGTTAATGCATGCTTTTCTGAAAAGCTGCTTTGAAACAATGTGTGTTGTGAAAAGCGCTATACAAACAAAAATGACTTGACTTTACTTGAAGAATTGTTGGATTTAGCTGCAGGTCTGGTGCAGGGTGATACAGTCTGTATCACCACAGTAGCTACATACTGTACCACCCCATAAACCCCTCCTTCTCCTCCTCTTCTCTATCATTGGTGCTTGGCCCAGCCAAATGCCCCTGAACTGCCAGAACAATGTAAATTTGTTTCCAAAAGTTTGCTCAATTCCACTTGGCTTAGTAAAATAACATGCCGCCTGCTCTGGACAACCATGCTCACCACACTCCACCAGCCAGAACTGATGCACTTTAACACACACAAACACAAACATGTAATTTTACTTTGACCTGTAAACAGACCAAGCCAACCAAGAAAGTTCCCAATGTTCTGCTCCATAAATGTAATGAATCCAGCTCCAACACACAGGAAGGTCATTTACAGGTCAGCCATAGCTCATGGTAGGCAGATGAATATCGATCTGGAGGGACCAGGGACTGAAGCGTTCCACAGGGTAGTCGGCCCACAGATCAGCCTTGGGCAGAGGAAAAAGGAGACAGAGGTCATGGAGCACTTGTCTGAAAGAGTGGGGCCAGAGAGAGCATACACTGATTCATACACTGAACTTTTAACACCTCAAGAAACTCTACAGGGGTTAACTCTCTGACAAAACCTATACTATAAATTTTAATACATTATGTTTTGCAAAGCACACACCACCCACAATCACAACGTCAAGGTCACAAACAGTACAATAATTAAAAGAATTCAGTCCATAGGAACCCTCACAAAAATAGATTCTGCCAGTTACTGTATTCCTTCTATGTAAAAACAAAATACATTAAAACGAGCCTCCTTCAAACCAAGTGTCCAAGTGTTTCAAGACCTGCTTTTAAAAGTTGACCTTTTTTTCCCTGGCAAAGAGTCTAAAACAACAACAACAAAAAAAAAACAACAACAACTGGACAGGACCAGTGTTAATCTCATCAATGTAATTACTAATGAAAAAGTTAATTGACGAAGAGTTTTTTTATTTCGTCAATGATAATAAATACAAGATGTAAAAAGTCTGTGTGCATCATCAGTGCATGTGTCTCTTTTGGCTGAACTAAAAGAGTATCACAATGCAGTTGTAGTGGGCATGAATCGAATGCATTTGTATTAGCTCGTGGTAAGAAGATTATACTTTAAAGGTAATGCGGTCAAACAAACTCGATCTGATCTGGAACACGGGCCTTTAAGCCAAAAGTATATGCAAATGTATTCATCAATAACACTAAATGCATCAAGGGCAATTTTTTTAACAGTGAGTACTTTTAACACGCAGAATGCGCATGCACCTGGAACTGTTTACATGATTTACTGGGTCCACAAAGTGGCAACACTCACAACTGAGCTGTTGCTTTCACAAACAAGTGCAAGAAGATGTAATCGCCGGAAAACAACAGGAGACAAAGGTAAACGTGCAACAACAGTGGATGTGCACACCAGGTCAGGACTGGGAAGAGAAATTGGCCCAGTATTTTACATAGCAACTGTCCTAAAATTTGTGTTCTCCCGATGGCCAGTCCGCCCCTGATTGGCCCCCAAAGTGCGTCGGCCCACCAGAAAAATGCCCAGAATGCCAGATTACCAGTCCAGCCCTGAGTGCATGTAAAGAGCAAGTGTGAGAAGTTAAGTAGTCTGGTATCTCATAGCAGTCCTAGTGCGCATGTGCCAACTGTCTGTGTATGCGCAAATTAAGTCTACATTGAAAGGCTGAAAGTTTGACTGTACGCAGACACTTAGGTTTCACGTAAAAACTTTGGGCTTTACACAGATGTGCTTTTATGCTTAATGACAGGTTTAAAAGACACTTTTTGTATTGTCTAAATGCTTTCCTTGTCTATTGCCACAATATATATATATATATATATATATATATATATATATATATATATATATATATATTAGGGCTGTCGATTTAACGTGTAATTCAGTGCAATTAATTGTACAAAAAAATAACGCGTTAAAAACATTTACTCAAATAATCGCATACCCACAGACCATAATAAGGAAGATTCCTGAAAAATGCAAGCTTGTAGTACCACCTGTTTACTCCAGAGGGCAGTAAGTGAGATTTCAGCTGTATGAGCAATGCGCAGTTTATACAGTGATGAAAACACTTCAGTAGGCAGAACAACAAACATGCATTACGTTCTTGCATTCAAAACACTTGAAGGAGTGCAAATGCGAACCAAGTTATATTTAAAGATAACTATGTATAATTATATATTGATATAAATATGTATAATCATTATATACTGAGTTATTGTTATATGTGGGGCTTTCTCAGCAAATATTTGTATATGCGATTAATCATGATTAATTAATCGGGACACCATGTAATTACCCCCGCGACCCTGTACACAGGATAAGCGGTTGACGATGGATGGATGGACCATGTAATTACTTTGATTAAAAATGTTAATCGATTGACAGCCCTATTATATATGATGTAAACAGTTGCGGCCTATGACAGAACTTTCCAGGGCAAATACATAAATCAGCATTGAAAGTTCAAATCAATAAAAGATTGCAGTGGGATTAAATATCATGTTTTATGATATGTTTTTTGCTTGTAATTATGCTCCCTTCCACAGATGATCTCCTCATGATAGCTAGGCTACTGTCTGGTTATATATTATAATTCTGCTATATGTCCCATTACTTGTATGTCTATTTATACTCTTAATTGTGACGAAGAGGAGGGTGTGGCCAGGCCGTGATGGTGCATGGCCGACGCTGAATCAGCTGATAAGCGGGAGAGCGAGATAAAGGGGAGCAGGAGGCACCAGTTCAAGGGAGAGAGAGACGCATGTGGACACGTTGCATGTTTGTCAGTTTATGTTTGTTTTAAGTTAAGTTTGACATAAATCTTTGTTTAATGTTGAGCCGGTTCCCACCTCTTCTTTGCCCATCCTTTACCTGTTACACTTGTTTTATATTCTGTGTCTCACTGTAATGTTCTGTGTGCAACTGTTTCTCCTATCACCAAAAAACATTCCTTGTGTACATGAGAACAATTGGCAATAAAGCTCATTCTGATTCTGAAATAATCTTTCCGAACACCAACTCAACACTAGTCGATACAACAAATGAATGGAACAAATGACAGCACCAGTTATAGACTATGATCAATGCAAATATTTATAAACTAATGGATGGCCCCATTCTATAGAGTAGCTAACATCTACTCACCTAATACAGCATGTGTAAATGAACTCCGCCCTCCACAGCTTCATTGAGTAGAATTTATATATAATCCTGTTCAGTCTTTCACATGTTTATAGATCTTCCAATAACTTTTATTCCATCTATATTTTGGCATATTTTAAAATGTTTCTCTTCACCTGTCGCATTAACCACAGGCAGGCTTGATGAAGCATAAACGTGATACTGAAAGCTGATTGGCTTGAACGGTTTCTTTTGATAATGGTTGGTAATGAACATAGGAGGCAAATTTCATTTAGCCTCTTCTTGGCCTTTTTTGGACATTGGCTGAGCTGGAATTTCATACTAATAGCACTCCTACAACTTCTGCCAAATCAGTCTATGGCAGGAATAGTAAGAGTTGTATGTTAGTATGCAATTCCGATCTCAGCCGCTGTTTCAATGGAACCAGATGATGTTTTGATTGGTCAGATAACTAATGACAGGAGGCTTTATGCCGTCAACCTCCTCTGGCATCCATACCAAATCATACAGTCATTTAAACTCACCTGGCTACTGTGCATAAAAGATGGCCGACATGCTAGCCCGGGCTGCTGTGAGCGTGGTCTTGGACTGAAACGCTCCGTCCTCCCCACAGCCTTCTCAGCTCGACGACTGGTACTTCGGCTCAGGGCGCTGCTCCCAGCCACGCCCCCCCCCCGACAGGTGTTGTGTATTGATTTACATCATTTTTAATTTTATCACGTTTGTTACCTTATTTTTACTTAAGTTTTGAGGAGGCTCAGCCTTCTCTGCCACCTATGACGAGCATGAATGTAATACATTTAATTGTTTGAATTATAATACTTACAGTTTATAATTGTAATTATTATATTCTAAATTACCTTTATTTAGGAGCATTTTGCAGTAAGTATTGATGTAATTATCATGTAAATAATTTGATTATAATGTTACATCGTTTGACAGCACTAGTTTTAATTATTAAATAATTATACATTTGTCTGAATATTTCTTGAATATTTCATTAAAGTTCAGTCTGCTATAGTTTGATACATATTTGTCGTCATTTTGTACATTATCATTAACTAAAATGTGTTATTTTCATTGACTAAAATGATATGCCATTTTTGTCAGATGCAAAATATCACTAAAAGGAAACTAATCTCGCACCCATTGTTTTTGACAGGGGTCAAGGTTTGGCTGGTTAGTATGGGCACTTAGCCCTTGCTGGTAGATGCCGTAACAACACTATTTTGTGGGCAAAATTAATTTATGGTTCAAGTGGGTACCTGAGCAATTGTTATTGACAATTAATGAATTGTGACAAAATGATGTGATGTGACAACATTTTTATAAAAATATTAAAACAATGACTAAAGTAAAAAACTGTAAACATTAACACTGGACATGGCACAACGGTCAAAGACATCCATATAGCACATTTTTATACTGAAAAACAATGGAAAAAGAGTGCAGATGGACAATGCTGACAATGATGACATCCTGACAATAAGCCTAATTGGCTTAAGGCACCACAAGAAGTCACGCACACAGTCCCAGGCCCTTCACGAGTAACTGTTCTACCAGTGCATGCACTGTGAAGTCAAAGCCAGCAGACAGGGAAAAATCAATTTCACGCTTTTAAGAGCCCTCCAAAAAAATTTGTCACCGGTAACATGTCTGCTGTAATATAATGAAATCTTTGCGATATACATGCTGTTTGCATGATGTTATTTCATCAGAATACAGAGTTATTTTAAAAATGCCAGTCAACAGATAAACATGCTTATTGCCCACAAAATGGTGTTGTTAAGGCATCTACCAGCAAGGGCTAAGTGCCCATACTAACCAGCCAAACCTTGACCCCTGGCAAAAACTATGGTGCAAGATTTGGTTCCTTTTATTAATATTTTGCTTCTACACATTATTTTGAGGACACAAGATGTATAATATGTAAAATATTCACAGATAACAATCTTTGTGACGAGATGCAAATTTTCCTGGTGGCCTTAATTCTGGTAAACGAGCATTAGAGAAGCTAAGGGAGGTTGGCAGCATGTTGATGCTGAAACCCAGGACACAGTTGGCAGCATGCCTGCGTGCGGCCGTGTATGCAGTCAGGCGGAGTGGAGGCAGGGCATGCCTTGGGGCATTGAAAGGAGGCCAATTCACTGCTTGACTAGCTAGCCCCACAGAGAGACAGCAATTGAGAAATTAAAACTCGAAGAAAACCTCCAAACGTCTAAAAATGCAAGGGAAATGACATAATGTGGAGTGACTGAGTACAGAAAGTAAAGACAAAAACATAATCATTAAAAAAAATCAATCATGTCTGATCTATTCCTCTAGTCGTCCTCTCTTACACTCTCTAGTTGGGTGTGTCATCAAATTACTCAGGATAAATAATTTAAATCAAGTTCCAGGTCCTTGGTGCCTATGGTCCATCACTGAGAAGACTGAGAATGTTCCTTGTTTTTTTCAAGTTCCCTAGATTCCAGGGGAACAAAGTTTCAGTCTGTCCTTCAACTGACAGTTCCTGCATGGTTTCATTCTCCCTTACTCAATCCAAGGAAGTCTATAAGCGTTTTTCCATCATTGGGTTGAACAGTTCTGGGCATGGCGAGTAACCAGTAGCATTTCCTCTTGAACACAGTTCGGTATGGTACGATTACAAACCGTTCCTGGCCCGGATGTCTCAACGCGGTTAGCCAACCGTACTCAGTATAGAGAACCATGCTGGTGGAATGGTGATATTTAGTTATATATGTGGCGACTCATGATTGGCCACTTGCTCAGTCAGTCCATTTTAATCCAGATTTTTTAGTACCACAGTGACAAAAAGACACAATAGCCAAGCCAACGAGCCTGGAATGAGAACTGTTCTGTCGGATGGTGGAAAAGTGTCTAATATTTAATTAGTAATAATTACTGGAGAAAGCCATGTTTTAACTTTTCCATTCATCTCAAGAACAATTGCTCAGGTCCCCACTTGAACCATAAATGCTATATGACTAATTACTCTGGAAATAAATAAACGTTAAATATAGAGCCCTTAAAACATGATCACACAAGTAAAACATCTATCATAATATACTGAAAGATTAATGATATTTGTTGCTTGCAATTACTAATAAATAGACTGGTCATTTTGAATGGAGAAAGCTGATTTTGCCCACATAATGGTGTAGTTATGACATTGAGCTGGACTAAGCTAAATGGACCAGCTAAACCTTCACCCCTTTATTCCATCTTGCTTCATCTCTCTCCCTATCATCAAATCTAGATTGTGGTGGTGACAGTAAAGCTTCTAGTGATCAGTCAGCACCCAAACAAGCAGGGTCTTTGATTCTTACAAAGAAAAAGAAAAAGAGAGCGAGCGAGGAGGAGAGAGAAGTTTCCTTTTGACGAGCATGTTCCATTGTGAGAATCCCCAGCAGCCACTGACATCTGGTTCCAGTTAGCACTATGACGCGCTTCCTGTCTGCCAGGGCCACGGTTCACAAGTCAAACGGCACTCAAGAAAGATTGAAGAGAAAAACACAAACACACAAAACACATGCGACATATCATCTGCATGTGTGTGTGTGGTTAAGAGGTCTGAACCACCTGTGAAGATCGCTCTTGTTTATTCCTAAGACTACTACAAAATGTAATCACAGCAGAAAGGCCTTACCATAAACATTGGACTGCAGAACATCTCACTTTAGAATGGCACATAGAAAATCACTTATAATACTTTAAGAAAAAAAAATAGATTCCCTTACAAGGTATAGTTCACCCAAAAATTAAAATTAGGTCATAATTTACTCACCCTGTTCCAAACCCATTTCACTTTTCTTTTTTTTTTACTTATGTGGAACCATTCACTTTTCACTTCACTTTTTTTCATACACTGAAAGTGAACAGTGACTGAGGCTAACATTCTGACTAACAACCCCTTTTGTGCTCCAAGGGATACATAAAGTCATATGGGTTTGGGACAACATAACTTTATTTACAGCACTTGTTAATATCACATTACATTTTATTTTTAGTACTATAGTATTTTAAAATGTGTTATGGTAGCACTATTTGTATTGTGCTCTCCGTTGGTTCATCACCTCTGCTTGTATTATTCTAACTTGTAAGTCACTTTGGATAAAAGTATCTACAGTACTACCTGAATAAATGTAACAAAAATAAACAAAAAAAATATATTTTTAAAAAGAGGACTTCACTGGTCTGTCTCTTAAGAGTAGTGAATGTAAAAGCCACGTTTAACACCTCTCTTTATTTTTGAGCAAAGAGCATTTGCACTAGGTGGATGTCGCAATCACAGTTGTTGTAATTGAGCAATCGCACTTCTGCGCAAAGAGTTACCCAGGCGATAAGCAGTGGAAAAGTGTGACCCTCGAGAATGTGGAGCGTGCAATGCAAAATGTGCGCTGCATCTACACACACTCTGGAGGGAAACCCTACAGTCTGTGGGTGCGTTTACAGACACACACACACACACACACACGTTATAAACATGTACCATGACTGAGGCTTGTGGGTAACGAAAGTGAGAATGAGGAGGAGAGATGAGCGTAAAAGTGAAAATGTCAGGAGTGTGAATATAGGCCACAGAAGGGCTTGCCTGCGTTGGTGGCAATGTTTAAACACTCCCACGTATGCATTGCACTCTCCTTTGATCGCTTAGGAGCCAGTTTGTCTGCCCCACAGCTTGCTGAAGCGAGGAGTCGTTTTATCATACACACACACAGAGATCTTCATCGGTGCATGGAAAATCAGCTTGCAACCCACACCAACATCAGCACTGCAATAAAAGGACAAAACAAAGAATAAAACACTCACAAATAACACAATGACTACATAGACCATTCTCATACACCTCCACGTGATTTCCACCACAATCAATATTTTAGAGATATTAGTACATAGAAAGCTGACTTAAAGTCTACTTAAAGTCAAATTGAAGGAAGGTTCGTTAGTGTTTTTAAAATTATGTTAACCAAAAATAAAAAGTTCAGACAAGAATGGACTGGCAAGTACAAACCCAATTCTGAAAAAGTTTGGACAGTATGGAAAATACAAAAAAAAACTGAAAAGTGATTGTAAATTCAGTTTACCCTCTGCAATTTGAAAGCACTACAAAACACATTATATGGGGGGCCAAGAACCAAAGATATTTGAACTGATTTTCAGGTTTTTCCTATATTATTTTTCTGCCCTTAAAGTATCTAGGCTGCAAAAAAACGTAAGTCCTAGAGAACTCAAACTTGGCTGGATGGTTCCAAATGCGCACCACTACTCAGGCATACGCACACACCTTAGGTGGGACTATAAAATACTTTGCTAATAACTCATGAACCATATGGGCTAGAATCAAAATTCTATTTTTCACTGATTCCTTGTGTCAAGCCATACAAACACGTATAACTCTGTATACATTTATAGTACACTTTTTCTAACTCCTCCAAGGCCGTTAGTCCAATTTGCTTGCAAATCTGTATACATGATCTACAGACCCTTCTGGCTGCACCTACTCAACAGAACATGTTACAAAATAATTATGATTCGTTTAGTCTTTCTAAAGATAAAAGCGATCACATTTTTGGGTGTGGCCTTTACTTATTAATTGGCCTCTATCTTGTGAGTGAAAACTTCAAACTTAACAAAACTTCAAAGAGAACATTCTGAGGTCACATGCAAAATGTATGTAATTTTTGATGCTAGGGGGACGCTACAACTACATTTTATTTGAATTTTTCCATAAGTGATTGGCCCCCAATAATTGCCGCTTGCGACTTGAGTTTAGTGAGCAGAATTTTCCACATTCATCCATTATGTAGGTATTCAGCTGCGCAATTGTACATTGTTGTATTGTGCGCCACACATTCTCGACTGGAGACAGGTTAGGGGGCCAGGCAGGCAGGCAGGCCAAACTAGCACCTGCACTCAGTTTACACAGCCATGCACTTGTAATCTGGGCAGTATGTGGTTTGGCGTTATCCTGCTGGAAAAAGCAGGGACGTCCCTGGAAAAGATGATGTCTGGATGGCAGTTTATGTTGCTTAAATCTTTATGCATAAATGTTGCTCTCACAGATGGGCACTTACACACCCCCATACAGTATAAAAAAAGTTATACATTTTAAGTGCTGTAACTGTACTTTTACTGAATTATTTTCCCACCGTCTTTGTTCGCTACTTCCCTGTCCTAATCTTATTTTTATCTATCAACATGATTGGCTAGGGAGTTTCGTGACTCCCGTCAAATCAAATCACAAGTAAAAAACTTCTGGCGCCAACTGTGGAGAATGCCTCAAGCACAGTTTACAGCTGAAAATAACCGGCCGCACCTGAAAGGGATTTTCACAGTGAAAAAGGCCAATTGCTTGACTGTGTCAAGGTATATATCAGCATTAATCCTGCTTCTAATTTTAAGAAACATATCAAGGTAAATTTCATATTTCTGCTTACTAGATTCTGTGTAGTAGTATAATGTAGCCTGTAATTTAACCATTTATCACTGAGGTTATTGGGCTGCTGAGAGAGATTAATGCATTGTTATCAATAGGGCTGGGCAATCAAATGATCTAGATGTTTATCTGTAAAAAGAGAGATGTCCTCGATCAAACATTTGAGAATTTTTCTATATTTAGCCTATGTTCTACATCTAGAACAGGGGTGTTCATTACATCAATCGCGATAGCAAGAGCACCACTGGTTGGTTGATCTAGATAAAATATAAAAGATTTAATTTTTATTTGCAGGCCAGGGCTCCTTCCACAAGGCAGCTGTATACCCTGAAGTGGCATGTATTCGCTAAGTGGCGTTCTCCCCAGCGCTAAGACCCCCAGAGTTATGCAGTCGGATCAGTGCTTTCCTTCCTGCAGGAGAGGCTGAGGAGGCGTCTGTCCCCCTCCACCTTGAAGGTGTTTGTAGCAGTTATATCAGCACACCACGATGCAGTAGAGGGTAAGTATTTGGGGAAGCACGACTTAATCATCAGGTTCCTGAGAGGCACGAGAAGGCTGAATCATCCTAGGACACACCTCTTCCCTCATGGGACAACTCCATGGTCCTCTGAGCCTGTGGAGAGCCCCATTCGAGCCCTAGATTCAGTTGAGTTGAAGGCAGCCCTGTGACCGCGCTCACTTCCGTCAAGAGGGTTGGGGACCTACAAGCATTCTCTGTCAGTGAAACGTGCCTGGAATTCAGTCCGGAGGACTCTCAAGTGATCCTGTGACCCTGACCAAGCTATGTGCCCAATGTTCCCACGACCCCTTTAGTGGCCAGGGGGTGAGCCTGTAAGCGAAGCTGTCCCTGGACCCAGCCCTTTCGCACAAGCTTTAGATGCTCTAAGCAGCTCTTTGCCTGCTTTGGCGGACAGCAGAAAGGGAACGCTGTCTCCAAACAGAGGCTTGCCCACAGGGTTATGAACGCCATCGTGCTGGCTTACCAGGCCGTGCCCACCCCTTTGGGAATACGGGCACACTCTATAAGGAGTCTGGCATCCTCGTGGGCACTGGCCAATGGAACCTCTCTAGCAGAAATTTGCAGAGCAGCGGGCTGGGCAACACACAATACTTTCGTGAGATTTTACAATCTTCGGGTTGAGCCGGTTTCGTCCCGTGTTCTATCAGGTACAAACAGGTACGTTTTGTAATACGGGGCAGCTGGCCGGGTGTACCGCTTGCGTATAGTGCCTTTCCCCTCCGGGAGGTGAAGTTGTGTGCTCTTTTCTCCCATGCCAGTTCACAAACCATATTTTCCATGGCATGGTCTCCCTGCCCTCTCTGCCCCGGTCGCGGTGTTTGTTGAGCTCCTCCCCTTCGAGGCAGGACCTACCACTGCGCCCCTTCCATGTGAAGCCCATGTGACGTATTTGCCACATGTCAACCCCCCCTCGGGGCAGAGTGTTGTCTCCGCGGGGTCTTTTCCCCCTGAAAGAATAGGAAAGGCAAAAAACTACAATACTCACAACTCATGAGTGCTTTTAAATGAACTACTCTTTCACTCTTACTTGAGTAGTTTTTTAGGACCGCTACTTTTACTCTACTCGCACTACATTTTTGGGAATTAACAGTACTTCTACTTGAGTATGATTTTTCAAATCTCTTTCCACCCCTGCCCCCATACCGTGACAGACACTGGCTTTTGGAACTGATGCCGACAACAGCTTAGATGGTCCTTTTCCTCTTTTTTTTGCCTGAAGAACAAGCTGGCTTTTCTTTTTTTCCAAAAAACAATTTGAAATGTGGACTACAAAACACAATTCCACTGTTCTACTTTCGATCTCAGATGTGACAAAGCCCAGTAAGGTCGGTGGCACTTCTGGACAGTGTTGATGTAGAGCTTCAGCTTTGCATAGTGAAGCCTTAACTTGTATCTGTGGATGCAGTGGCAAATGGTTTTGACTGAGAAAGGTTTACAAAAATATTCCTGCACCCATGTCATGATATCAGACTAATGAAGACTTGCACTGTAATTGAGACAGCGACGTGACGTGAGGTGACGTGTGGTATCAGAGAACACGTGCATTCAGAAGTGGTTTTCCAGCAGGATAGCACCAAACCACATACTATACTACCTGGATTACAAGTGCATGGCTGTGTTAGCAGAGAGTGCGGATGCTGCCTGCAGTACTGGTCTGTCTGCAATTGAGACTGTTCAGAACATTATGAAATGCACAAAATGCCAATGAAGGCCTGTACAATGCAATTAAACAATTACTTCTATATCTGTTCTCTTCTATTTAGTCAAAAATAGAACTGAAAACAAACTGACTAGGAAAACTAAATCAAACTGGAAACAAAAACTCACTAGGGAGAAAAACTAAACAAGACAAAAGGAACTGAGAATGAACCAACTGGATAACAGGACAGGATAAAAACAACATGACCGGAACTGGAGGCTGAACATAACACAATGATCTAATGGGGAAGAAAAGACAAAAGGAGAGAATATGAAGAGGAAGGGAAGATCGAACATATGAGCTGCCAATAATCACAAGCAGCGTGAATCAGCATTGCCATGACAGTGCTGCTGAGCAGCACTTGTGGGAAACATAAGGGAATGAGGAAAACAAAAGCACATGGACAACCTGAGAGAGCGGTGAAGGAGCCTGTCACAATCCTGCCACATCACAAATTGAAACCATACACCCCCCACCCAAAGGGCAACTCCCAGGTGTCCCATGAACAAGACAAAACTATACAAAAGACCAGACAATGGGAAGGGAGGTGGACGGCACTACAACACACAGAACAGGCATGGAAAAGAAACAAAATTCCAAACAAACAGAAAAATAAGGTAAGGCCCAGGGCAGAAATGACGGGAGAGACCAGGGTAGTGCCGGCAAGACAGATAAAAGAGTGGAACCTAGAGGCCAGAGAAGTGAGTCCAGGTAGGGAGCAGGGTACTACAAACACAGAACAAACAAGAAAGACAAGCAAAAGTCCAAACAATCAGAAAACAAAGGTAAGGACCAGTGAAGAACAGACCAGGATGACACCAGTGGGACAGACCAGGGTGGCACCAGCAGGAGGGACCAAGGAGCGGGATCTAGCAGCCAAGGAGGAGTCCCAAGATCAGGCAGCCACAGGACAGGAACGAGGTCAGCGGCTTCCAGAAGGAGAAGGGCAGGTTAGTCTTTTGTGGCAGCAGGAAGCTGGGCAGACTTGGGAGTGGCCGCTGAGTACTGAACAGATTTGTCGATAGCCACGGGAAACAGGACAGGCAGTTTCAGGACAGGAGCGAGGACAGGGGGCTCCAGGACAGGAGCAAGGACAGGCCTCCTGGCAGTCTGCAGAGGGAACAGCCACCTTCTCCGGCCGGTCGGCACCATGCTTGGGCAGTGGTGGCTCAGTGGTTGTGGCTCAGGGTTACTGACCAGAAGTTTGGGGGTTCAAGCCCCAGCACCACCAAGATGCCACTGTTGGGCCCTTGAGCAAGGCACTTAACTCCAGGTTGCTCTGGGGGGATTGTCCCTGTAATAACTGCACTGTAAGTCGCTTTGGATAAAAGCGTCTGCCAAATGCATAAATGTAAATGTAAATATAAATGCTTCCTCTAGCAACGGTGTTGCCCGAGAGGCACCTGAAGGAGACACCAACAGAGGGGGATTTTTGGTCTTAGTGTTCCACCCTCACAGCAGATGTTCCATCTCTGCCAACTGGTGGTCCACCAAATCCCAAAAGGAAAAACGAAAAATAAAACTCAGCTTCTCTGGATGGATGGGTTTGTCCAGACCTGCCAAAACAAATTTGCTTGAGGATGGTCTCAAGATAAAAAAAAAAAAAAAAACTACAAATAAAACTCTCATGAGGGAGAAATAAAAGATACGAAAAAAAATAAAACTGAAAGCAAACTGACTAGGAAAACTAAATCAAACAGGAAACAAAAACTCTCACTATGGAGAAAAAACAAGACAAAAGGAACTGGGAATGAACTGACTGGATAACAGGACAGGTTACAAACAACACAACCAGAACTGGAGACTGACCATAACACAACAATTTGATAAGGAAGACAAGACAAAGGAGAGAATATAAAGAGGACGGAAATATCGAACACAGGTGCTGCCAATAATCACAAGCAGCGCTAATCAGCATTGCCATAACAATGCTGACTGCACTGCTGAGCAGCAACTGTGGGAAATATGAGGGAAAGAGGAAAACTGTTTATCAAAATCAATTTGATATTTTTTTCTGAGGACAGTAAAACTTTTTTTTTTTTTTTTAATAAATAAATAAAAGTCTCATTAAAAGCTTTAATTCTTTAAAAAAAGAAATGTTGGCATGAGTGGTGAAAAATAATCTTTTATTATTATTTCTTCAGAAAAATAAACATTATTCCTATTTGAAAAACTTTTCTTCACCAAATAAAAGTAATGTGTTGTAACAAAGTTGTATGTATCCATTTTGTTTTCATGTGAAAAAGAAAACAGAGGACCCTTTAGGCCTGTTGTTGAAGTTGTAAAATTATTATCATTAAATATCTTCTTTTTTTTTTTTTTTGTGAAGTTCTTTCTGATTTGTATCACCCCAGACAATCATATTTGTCAATGAACTTTATAATATTAGAATTGTTATCTGTAGATAGCAGCTTTCTAGCTTTTGCTGTTGACAAATTTTCAGGCTTGGCCCGCACACCTGATGAATTTTTCCATTTGGCCCAGTTGTTGAGTTGAATAGCCCTGCTGCATAATATATTTAATTAATAACAATAACTTATATAATTATGCTTAACTAGCATTACTTATTATGTCAAACTAGTGTTGACCGAGTTTTACAATTTAATCTGAACTGCAAAAATAGTTACTGTTTTGAAATATGTGTCCAAGATACTTCGCCCACCTTCCATAGAACAAATCAACCATGTTTAAAAATAATTTATGAAATACAGACAATTTATTTTTTTTGAAATTTCAATAGTTCACAGACCTCCTTCAGTACATACATGGGCCCCTAAGGGTCCGCTGACCTCCAGTTGAAAAACCTTGTCAAAGACAAAGATTTTTAGACACAGACACAAAGTTCCAAAAATGCCTTGCACAAATATGTACCAATTATGGTGGTAAACGTCTCAGAGGAGAAACAAACATCCACAAAAAAAATTCAGTCTGTGTTCATGTTTTTGCCATTATCAGTTACAATTGTGAAAATAAGTCAAGGAACATTATATTTATGCTTTCCATCCTCTCCCAAACAGAGGAAGCATGAAATTTTAAGCTGAGGTTATTGATCGGTGAGGGGAGTCAGGGAAAGGTCAACCCCATCTGAACATCAACAAGCACAACTGTGCAATCTGCTCAACACTACCAATCCTCATCCAACCTGCAGCCCCACGGTGCTCTGTCTGATCCATGGCGGTACCACCTCTCTCTGTCAAGTAGCCTGCTCAAACACATTACCATCGAAAAATCCAAATATAATGTGTCAGGCATCAAGTTAACCGCACAGGCCTTGCCTTCCTCTGCCTGTTTCTCTAGCTCTTTTTCCCTTACCCCAATGCATGTACACACACACTAGAATAGTTCATGGTCATACACCCCCCACCCCCCCCCCATAAAGGGGGGCTTTATTCCCCTTAGGAGATCAGTTCACCTCCTCACTGGGCTGGGACAGCACTGCAACTCCTACCCTATGTGCACACGACCTTCATGAGTTAAATGATCTCTATAGTATATTTAAGCAATATCACACATGCAAGAGAAAATTATGCAATTCATCATGTCCCCGGATCGTAATAAATTTAAGTATTCCTACCATCGGAACAATTCAAGCTTTAACCACATATTTTCAGCAGGGGGCAGTAAGCAAAACTCCAGCTATTTGGCATTTATTTGTTGGTTTTCTCATTCTCAGCTACGCAGGCCACTTCTTGATTTATTGAGTCATATGTTGTGTGTATACTGTAGTGATGATTGAATGCCTTAAAGGATACGTGAGAGAGTGTGTGTGAATTTCACACATGCCCGTGTTTGAGACGATGACTGTGTATACTTATATCTTGGTTTCTTGTGTGTTTGCATTTGGTGGACTATATTATGTCCCTCCAGCAGCTGAGGTATCATGTTGCTGCTGCTGCTTTATGGCTGGTGCTGGAGCAGACTGGCGGTGAGAAACAGCAGCATTATCTCCATGCTGAGGAATGTCTCTGCCCCCACCAAACCCCACTAGCAACCTCAGGTACAGCAGCATTTAAAAACACAGCAAGGTGCAGAATCACCTGGGAAACACACCTTTAGGCCAATCACGACTCATTACTGGTCTGGTTTGTCTTCTGCTAGCAGCACCTCTCATGCCTTATTCCTCACCTCATCAATTTGTTTCAAGCTATAATCATGGTCAAGACAACATGGCTTTACTTATAACAGAAAGTTTTACCAAAAAAAAAAAAAAATCAGACTCCCATGTGTTACAGGTACAAAATACTGCTTGTTGCTTCATTATAAAACTCAATGTATCCTGCATGTAAAGTTCACAAGTTCACACATGTAAACATATTTGGCACACTGTATGCCAACGAGACTCAACGTGACCCCACTGAGCAATTTGAGCAAGTTAACTAATATAATAGAGAGATTAAAAATAAAGGTGGTGCTGGGCTTTAATAGTGTTGTGATCAATTTTGGGAAGCTATTAAAAACTTTAGGCTAGCTAGCTAAGCTACTATGACTACTATGCAACAGAAACGTTAGCTAAATTTACAGCAATCCTTCAGAGACAGTAACTCGTTATATACTACAAGCTACATGAAAAAAAAGCAGCTTGCTATGTTCATGCTGCTTCATATTTATTTATATAAAATGTAAAAATAGTTAGCAGGAGAGAATGTGAGTGGTTAAAAAACAAACCAGATACTAGGTCACATGACATAGCACAAGTTGATCTCAAAATTACAGTGGAAGTTCCGTGGTACAGTGATGGTATACCATAATACTGCATGATTAGCATGATACAGCATACCGTATTAAAAAATGTTATGCATTTGGCAGGAGCTTTTAACCAAAAGCAACTTACAGTGTATTCAAGTTGTACATTTGATCAGTTTCCTTAGAATTGAACCTAGCCGTTGCTAGCGCCATGCTCTACCAGTTGAGCTACAGGAACTACATCTGTCTGAATGGCCCCTTAGGGAAGTCTTAACTATCATAACTCTTTCAAACAATAATCAAATTAATTTGTAAAGGTTTCTGTTCATTAAATGAACAGTAATTAAGTTACAAAAAAAACACGTCCTGTCATATATATTTAAAGGTCAAAAATGGATATTTGATTTAACCAAGAAAAAGAGGACAGCTAAACGGTAGCCTCTGAATATACAGTATGCTCTCTTCTCATTTTAGACCAATTTGGCAAACCCTGCTCTTGTAGTTTGTAGTTCCAGCTAAGTGTGTGGAGAACAGCCTCACCAGGGACCAGTTTGATCTCAGTTTTACTTCAGAGGATTAGCTTCTTATCAAGCTCCTAAAAGCTGCTGTAAGAACTGTTACTAATTACTCTATCTTTAATTAACCAACACTTCAGCCCAGCCACCAAGGAGCGGCAAGCTCCTTTCAGATACAGTGCCTGATTTCAGGAAGAGGCCTTGAGATCACTGGATATATTTGAAAGTGTTTTTTCTGTATTTATTCAAGGTAATGCAGTCAGGTAAGGCAGCAAGACCAGAACTAAGAATATCCCCCACACACGCACACAACCACATCAGGTCTCAGAGGGATCCCTCCCACTACCTCTACACTGTCCACACCTACTGCTTTTCCATGCCCTTACTTACTGCTGATAATCTTCTGCGATGTAAAATGTGTGGGGGCTTGCAGGAAACCCTTCAACTATTTTGATAGGTAATCTAAACCTAAATCACACATACACACAACCTGCTCAAAGCAATTATTCAGTGCTTAAAGGTGAGGTGTGCAATTTGATGTATGACAAAATACATTCTCTATCCTATCCCAGTTATTCTATCACAGTCAAAAGTACAGTAAAGACTGTGGCTCTATGGTTTGCGCGTATACTAACCAACCTGACAATAATATTGGCTCAACCAATGGCTTAAGTTTGTGGTGGGACATTCTTTTTTTCTACCAATGGCAGAAAGGAGACTTTAAAGAATTGCAATAAAAAAATATATATATATATATATATTTGCTGCATTCGAATATGTGTATTTCCCTATGGACTGTATTATGCCAAAACAGTATACCAATTGAGAAGTAAATCTGAATCCTCAGTATTCATAAAGACACTTTACTGGACATTTTACTATCCCATAATGCCTGGAGAGCTGAGGAGACGTCACAATAAAAACGCTGGATTAAGAAATAATAATAAAAAAAAATTAAAAATTAATGGTAGAGTAGTCAGGTGGCTCTTTTCAATGCAAGCGCTGTGTATACCAAGAAAGTTGTTGCTCATCTTATTAAACAAAACCACAGTAAATTAGTTCTGAGGTTTTTATTCAAATATATACTTCAAATAACAAAGGACACTGAATCTACGTGCACTTCCGAAGTCAGTTTGTGATGGACTTAAAAGACACTTAATCATTAAACTTGCAGGTCAATCAATACCCTTTAGATTTTAATAGATTTAATCATTGCCCACCAAAAATCTACTCAGTTTACTCAATTAACCTTGTGCGACCCCGCGACCTCATGCACATACATTGTTTTGGCTTCACTACATGCTATGCATAAATTTATTTGATTTAATTTTCAGAACACTGTGGGCTGTCATTCAAGGGTTAAACTTTTAACGCACCGAGTCATGGAGTAAAATTTTTACAATGAAACCTGTTTGTCAAAAGATAAACATTTCTAGATTCATCAGATATGCCATTTTGTAAATTTCAGTGATATATCGCAAACCAGTACACTGTTTAACACAATGACCTTGTACGAGGACATTTAGCCAGACTTACCATAGAAATATAATATCTACTGTATGTTAACACAATTGAAAAGCTATGGGTGCTTTCAAAATCTGGAAAATGTTGCTTTCAGCTGCTGCCTACTGGATGAAATTAAGATGTCCAGTGCAGTCAGCAGTCAAAAGTGCAGTTTCAGGCTGCAGATTATGTTTGCACCAATCAACATTGTTAGCAGTCATGGGGCAGTGGTAATCAGTACATAGATTCAGAATTTATTAAGCAAAATTTTATTGTAACATGGTTGGCAGTGATTGGACAATGCGAACCATTTATTTGAATTCATTATTTTAAATTATGTTTGGTAAAATGGTACAGCACTGGATATCACTATAAGAGAGAATATTAAGGATGCATATCGCTCTGTCCCAAGTGCAGCTTTGGGACTCTCTGATCACAGTCTGGTTCATCTTCTTCTGACCTACAAGCAGAAATTAAAATCAACAAAGCCAGTAGTAAGGACATGTCAATGAAGCAGAGCTGGAACTAAAAGCCTGCTTTGATTGCACTGATTGGAGTGGTTTTGAAGCTGCAGCTACAGACCTGGACGAGCTCACACATACTGTTACATCATACATCAGTTTCTGTGAGGACATGTGCATCCCTACTAGGACATTTTTATCATTCAGCAATGATAAACCATGTTTTACAGGAAAACTCAGACAGCTTTGTCATGCCAAAGAGGAGGCTTACAGGGGTGGGGATAAAGTTTTGTACAATCAGGCCAGGAACACAATGAATAAGGAAATCAGAGTGGCTAAAAGAAGTTATTCTGAGAAGCTGAAAAACAAGTTTTCAGCTAACGACCCATCATCAGTGTGGAGTGGCCTGAAACAATTTACTAATTACAGGACTCCTACCCCCAACCCTGTGGTGGACCAACGACTGGCTGACGACCTGAATGTGTTCTACTGTAGATTAAAAAGGCCCAATCTCACACCCCCACACGCACGCTGACCTTCACTTCACACAAACATTAACACCTCCTGCAACCCCCTCCTCCCCTCCTGCTACTCAACCTGCACTCAAGATCTGTGAAGACGATGTGTGCCGTGTCTTTCGGAAGCAAAGGTCAAGGAAGGCTTCAGGCCCAGATGGCGTCTCACCAGCGTGCCTTCGTTCCTGTGCTAACCAACTGGCCCCCATCTTCACTCAGATCTTCAATAGATCACTGGAGTAGTGTGAAGTCCCATGCTGCTTCAAAAGCTTAATTATTGTCCCTGTCCCTAAGAAACCAAAAATCATAGGACTTAATGACTACAGACCTGTCGCCCTGGTGTCTGTGGTCATGAAGTCATTTGAGGGACTGGTGTTGGCCCACCTGAAGGACATCACTAGACCCTTTCTAGATCCCCTTCAATTTGCTTATCGAGCAAACAGGTCTGTGGATGATGCAGTCAACATCATTTTTGTGGACTTCAGCTCGGCTTTCAACACTATCATCCCAGCTATTCTCCGGACTAAGTTAAACCAACTCCTTGTTCCCACGTCTATCTGTCAGTGGATCACCAGCTTTCTGACGGACAGGCAGCAGCTTGATGGCAGGGAAAATTCACTACCAGCACCTGTACCATCAGCATTGGTGCCCCCCAGGGATGTGTACTCTCCCCACTAGTCTTCTCCCTCTACACCAATGACTGCACCACCAAGGATCCCTCTGTCAAGCTCCTGAAGTTTGCAGACGACACCACTGTCATCGGCCTCATCCGAGATGATGAGGAGTCTGCATACAGAAAGGAGTTTGAACGGCTGGCTGTCTGGTGCAATCATAACAATCTGGAACTGAACACGCTCAAAACGGTGGAGATGATAGTGGACTTTAGGAGGAACACCCCAACATTGTCCCCCCTCACCATTCTGAACAGCACTGTGGGAGCAGTGGAGTCATTCAGGTTCCTGGGCACTACCATCTCACAGGACCTGAAGTGGGAGACACACATTGACTCCATTGTGAAAAAGGCCCAGCATACGTTGTACTTCCCTCGCCAGCTGAGGAAGTTCAACCTGCCACAGGCCCACAGGTGCTGCTGAAACAGTTCTACTCAGCAGTTATTGAGTCTGTCCTGTGCGCTTCATTAACTGTCTGGTTTGGTGCAGCTACGAAATCAGACATCAGAAGACTACAGAGGACAGTTCGGACTGTTGAGCAGATTATTGGTTGCCCCCTGCCCCCCCTTCAAGAACTATACACTTCCAGAGTGAGGAAAAAGGCTGTAAAAATCACTCTGGACCCCGCTCACCCAGCCCATTACCTTTTTGAACTGTTGCCTTCTGGCCAACACTTCAGAGCTCTGAGCACCAGAACCGTCGGGCACAGGAACAGTTTTTTCCCTCAGGCTATCCATCTCATTAACAGTTAAAGCCGCCCCATTGAGCAATAATTATGTGCAATACACAGTTTAAGTCTATTTATATTATCTAACATATCCACTTCTGCCATTACATACATTGCACTGTACATAATACACATATTTTTGTTCTTTATATAACAGATTTTTATTAGATTTGCACTACGTGTGTGTATGTTGGTATGTATGTAGGTGTGTGTCTTAGTGTATGTACGTATATGTATAATTATTTATTTTTATTATTTATTTATTTTTTTTCATTATCTGTTTCTTGCTGCTGTTTTTGAATTGTTTTTGTATTGTTGTGCACTGGAAGCTCCTGTCACCAAGACAAATTCCTTTTATGTGCAAGCATACTTGGCAATAAAGCTGATTCTGATCAAGCTTTTGTCACCAAAGTAGAGAAAACATTGTAACATAAAAGTCAAATCAAGTCAAGCTATTTTTAATTGAAGTTTTTTTATTTTTCAATATACATTGTTCCAAAGCAGCTTTACAAAAAAATCAGCTGTAATCTCTGTATCATCTGAAAACCATGATCAACCAATACTCCTGGTAACACAAATATTTTTTTCTCCACTTTTTTAAGTTTTGGGTTCCTTGCCACAGTCACCTTTTGCTTGCTCTCTGTGGACCTAAAGACACAATAGTTTTTAAAGGGGTCTTTACACGAGCAATACAATTTTCCTTGATCTTTTAATATATAAGAGGTAATTGTACTATAAAAAAAACTTACTCTTCACTGCAAAAAGTGCATTTGTTGAAACCAGACCGCCAAAACGAAAAGTTCTCTAATTTTTCCACATTGTGATGTCACACTGTGGTAGACGTGGTAGACATTTGCATCTGATCACCTCCACAACATCTAGAGATTGGTGGAGTAGCCAAAAACTGTGCTCAAGTAAAATGCAATTACTTAAAAAAAAATTTACTGAAGTAGAAGTAAAAGTACTAACATAAATAATTACTTGAGTAAGCATAAGAAAGTATCCAATTAAAAGATACTGAAGTAGTGAGTAACTTGTTACTTTCACAAATGACATAATGGACGTTATCTACCCTATATTCCATTACATAATACACATTTAACATGTATTACAGAATTATTATTATTTCTATTAATGGAAATTCTGTCATCATTCACCATCTTGTTGTTCCAAACCCGCATGACTTTCTTACTTCTATGCAACACAATAAGGACATTTTAGACAGAATGTTAGCCTTGGTCACCATTTACTTTCAGTGAAAGTGTTTTTTTCTCTCCATATTTTGAAAGTGAATGATGACCGAGACTGTCAGTCTCTAACATTCTGTCTAACATCTTTTGTGTTCCACAGAAATCAGAAGATAACACAGGTTTGGGAATATGAGGGTTGGGAAATGATGACGGAATATTAAATATGGCCGAGCTATTACTTTAAAGGGATAGTTCACCTAAACACGAAAATGATCTCATCACTTCTGCACTTTTCTTCTGCAGAATACAAATTATGATTTTAGAAGAATATTTCAGCTCTGTAGGTCAGTACAATACAAGTGAATGGGTGGCAACATTTATGTGGACTGAATGCTAGACATTCTTCTCCCTGCCATGCAGGGGGCGATATAGAGAGGAGAATGTGAATCACCAAAAATACAAGAAGAGTGTGAATGTGATCCGTTTCTCATCCACACCTATCACATCGCTTCTGAAGATATTGATTTAACAACTGGAGTCTTATGGATTACTTTTATGCTGATTCATGTGGGGGGGTTTAGCTTTAAAATGTTGGCACCCATTCACTTTCATTATATGGACCAAAAGAGCTGAGAAATTCTTCTAAAAATCTTCATTTCAGTTCAGCAAAAGAAAGTAAGTCATACACATCTGGGATGGCATAAGTAAATAGTGAGAGAATTTTCCTTTTTGGATGAACTGCTCAAATAATACAAGAATGGAATATGAGACACAAAAACACTTCATGGTAATCATGGTATATCTATATTCACATAAAATTCCCATATGTGGACAGTAAATTGTAATTTGTGTACGTAATGCAGCCAGTGGCGATTTCTCAGGGCCAGCAAGCCTTCTCTGCTGGCGTAACATAATAAATAAATATTTTTTACCTTTTTGCCTATGTATTTCAATCACTTTCCACTCCTAATTCATCTACAAATGAATAGCAAAGAACAAAAAGTTCATCCAGTCAGAATATATTCCTCGATGTTTACAAGCATTTGACATCTGTTTCACAAATCGCATGCACCTTAGCTGAAGCAGCACGTGAATCTGAGCTCCACACCGTCAGGCTTTCAGAATTTCCACAGAATCCCTCAACATTGCAAATGAATGGGCATCTTAAGTCAGATTGTCAGATTCATCAGCCAATCAGATTGATTTATTTGTTCTTGGTGGGTGGGTGTAACGGTATTAATGGGAAGGAGGCGAGAACCGGCTTGACAATATAAATAATATTTTTAATAAAGAACTTAAACGAAAAGAAACAAACACATATGACGGACAGCTGCCTGAAAACACTCTCTCTCTGTCGCACCACCTTCCGCAGTCTGCCTTTATCCCTCTCGGAGGCTTGATTAGCCTGATAAGGGGCCGGGTGTGTAGAATCATGAATTGGCCCTGCCCTCCGCCCTGTCACAGTGTGGTCTTTAGGATATGTCCCAGTCCAGGCCTTATAGCTGGCCTTGAGTGATGCAAACACGCTTTAAGTGATGTATGTAATTTGAAAGCAAAGAGTACAAGATCTTGCTGATGAGTCGGCTCTGTTGGTATTGCCATTGAGAAAAATATCCTTATGGATTTAAAAACCTGAGATGTTCTGCATGATCGTGCGATTGATTAATTAAACAGTAAATGAGGACTGATTTTCACTTCAAGCTAATTAGTAAGTACTTTTTGTACTTTTAGTAAGTACTTTTTTGTAAGATTTTTCTTGGTATTAGAACTCCTTGGTTCTGCCTTTCGTGCATTGACGTATTTTTTAAATGTCAGTTGGTATTATTAGTTGACCGCTACATAATGCATTCAATGTCTTATTCATTGTGAAATTATGCTTTCTTAATGGCATGAATCGCACTGAAGGCCTAGACTTAAAATGCATGGGCTGCGGCTGAATGCAGCTATGCATGGCAAGCCATGAGGTACTTACAGTATGTCATAACATGCAAAGCAGACTGGTACCTCTTCACACTCACATAGCACAAATCAATTGAAACACAAAAGTTGTCCTTTTAGGGGGGTGCGAGACCACTTTGGTTGTTGGCATTAGGGGTGTAATGGTTCTTTGTAAAAAACCGAAACGTACGGTTTGCCACCCACAGTTTGGGAAGCATTGTCCCCGTTGGCGGTTCACCTCATGTTTAATGACGCATCTGGAGCACATGTTTTGGTCAAGAAAACATAGCGTCAAACAGACAGTTACAGCACAGTTACAACCCCCGCTAATTCACCTGAATGGATCTGTAAATGGATACGCTCCACCTGTGTTTCACGTGGGTCATCTTGATGACATCACTGTTATGCAAGTGTTGTGTAGTTGAAAATGGCAACTGGAGAAAACAACACTTATAGAGAAGCCCCTTGCATTTCTCCTTTCTGGGAAAATTGTCTTTTTGCAGTCAATTACAACAGTGATGCTCAAAAGATGTTTACAAAACAGGCACTGTTTGCAGACATCGCTCGACACAAGTGCTGTCTACTGGTAATACATGTCAATAATGCGCATGAGGGTTTAAATAAAATGCGCACGAATGTTCTTCCAGTTTCCTTGCATGGCTGTAATCTATCACGAGCATCAATAATGTTCTTTGATTAATGGCATTAAGATGCAGTTATAGTAATATATTGATACATGATTAATTATTTACACCGACCTCACCCAGGGAAATAGATGCAGGTGAGCCGAAACTGCACACATTCTCTTCCATTTTTAAGCAGACACTCAGTTCTAATATGGTCAGACATGAAACAATAACTAAAGTGCTTGGGGTGTTCATGTGGGATTTCCATGTATTATTAAAATACTCAAGCAGCATTATCACAACATCCCTTCTCGTATGAATTCTAATAGCAAGGCATGTCATAACCCCTTTAACACGTGATTTTCAATTAACTTTTTTACTGAAATTGCACAATTAGGACTTTAAAACGCATTATTTTCTGTAAAACTGATTTGAAACGATGTGTATTATGAAAAGCACTATACAAATAAAAATGCGATGATTTGATATATTCGGGTCACGGGGCAATGCCCATGTCCTGCATGAAGAATGTCCATATTGTATTCATACTAGGGCTGAAACAATTAGTCGACATTATCGACAACGTCGACAATAAAAATTTGTCAACATCATTTTCGTTGTCGAATAGTCGTTCGATCTCATTTAACATAACATGAGATCACATTAAACTCATTTAATGCAGCTTGCGTCTGACTGAGAAGAGGAAGAAAATAAAGCTCAGAGTCCAAACTGAGCAGGAGTTGAAGTTCAACTGAAGCAAAACTTGCATGTCAAGAGTGCCTTTAAAGAAAAACACCTGGCATTATATCTTTAATGCATCCTTTATTAAAATTCAGATAATAAAGAAGCAGGTCATGTAAATAGGGACAAACTCTGAAACTGGCATTTCTCTTTGCGGTCAGCACCGCTTCTATGAGTCATGTGAAGAGACCCGATCTAAGGGGGAGAGAGATTAAAACTACATCCCGGCTAAACCACACTCTGGCGTGGGGACGCTCATACCTCATGCGCAATTGCTGCAGCTAGATCATAACATGATAGCTTGAGACATAGTGAATCAGAATACATAAGTGTTGTGGTGGTTACCTTATCGTGAACAAAATTGCCGACACACAGCTCTATTAAGAAGAGAGGTTTTTTTTCGTGAGTTAAACATTGATTGAAGTGAACAAAAAGGTGAGAGAGAGTGTACACCCATTAAACACTGGCAGAAGTATGAACAAGTAAAAAATACACTTAAATAAAAAATATACTCATATTAATAAACTCATAAATTACAGACGTACATTCTCTGAAAGCAAGTCTAAATATCTTATATGTTGCTTCTCAAGTTAATGCATCTTTTTTAGGATTTTTTTATATTTTTATATGGAAAAAAAACTGTTAATTTTGCAGTGAAATATTTACTGAATTATATTTAAGATTTTTTTCCCCCTTTAATTCAATGAATGTCATTTAGAGGTATTTTTAATAGATGTTTTTGTCATCTTTATTGTTAGCAAGCACGCTTAATGAAACCTATTAAGTCAAGGCACATGTTGAATAGTCGGTTAAGAGCTAATGATTAATCATTGCAATAATTGCTGAATAGTCAAATAATCCTTAGATTAGTCGATTATCAATATAATCTTTAGTTGCAGCCCTAATTCATACTACTAAACATTCTTCATCAAATGCAGTATAGGCAGTAAATGCAGTGCATACAATTGCATGCAATTGTAAAAATAAAAAAAAAAAGTATGCAATTTCGGATGCAACTGCTGTTTCCAAACTGGTTTCCCAAACAATGTCCCTGTCTTTCATTGGTTAAACAAACTAATATCAATGGTGGAATCAAAGTTGCTATGTTGGAGTGGTTGGTATGCTCACATAAAGCAATGTTTTGATTGGACACAAAGCCTGAGTGTTACACTTTCCAGATTAATCACCCTACGAATAGCTTACTTTTAGTTGTCTCTGCAAAGGGATAGAAGAAAGTATTTTATCATCTGAATAAATTACTTCACACTTCACCTTTAAACAAAAGACAGATTGCTGATGCAACTGTGTGCACTAAAGAAACAAGAACATTTTGAGCACAAAACACAGCAATTATCTTATTAATAGAAATAAAAGAAGGCAGGTGGCAATGTGGAACGCTGGTGTCTTGGTATGTTCCTGCCAATGAAACGATGGGAGAGAACTGCAGAGCCCTGCGGTCACGCCACTCTGGTTTTCCCTAGCTTGCCGGAGGTTGGCCAGAGCATGCATACATTAATGGCCTTCCACACTAATTGCTTCTCACTTAGACAAATCTCTGCAAATCACAGGGCGAGCCGGCAGCACTGCTGATGCCCCCCGGGAAAGGAGACGGCAGGCAGGCGGGCGGGCGGAAGAGAGAGAGGTGGGGGGCTAGGGAGATGCGCCGCCAGGAGCGTGTGCGGTGTAGGCGCCTCTGAAATGCGAGGGGGGTGCGGTCTTCTCCCTGGAGGGAGTAAGGGATAAAAAGAGAAAATAGATCCATACACAGGCTTGCACACACACACACACACACACACACACACACACACACACACACACACACACACACACACACACACACACACACACACACTTGCTCGGAGAGATTCATCCAGTGCAGGCAAACCTTGCCAGTCTCAGCCCCCGACCCCCCCTTCCCCTTCCCCTTCCTACAGCTCCCTATCACTGCTCTCAAACACCAGCCCAGGGAAAGGAAAGATGAAAAAAAGAAAATCAATAGCACAGATGGATAGCTGGATAACAGGGTCTGGCATGCTCTGGCAGTGAGGCAATCCAGAGGGTGCCCTTACAACTTCCACACAACAAGAAGAACAACACGAGGCCGTTAGAGAGAGAGCCAATCTGCCCTAGGAGCCTAATCACACCCCCACACCTGTGTTTCAGCACTCATTTATCCAGCCTTCCCACACACACACACACACCAAACTAAAACACTGCATCCTCTCTCTATTTGCACCCATCTTCATCAGGCCTTCATCTCCAAAGTGAACTCTAAACTCATGTAAAGCTGAAATTCTGAAGAATTCTGTTCTGTTGGTCTTGTTACTTTCACTTTTTTAGCCATATCACACAAGCAAGAGAGCTGTTGTACTAAACATTAACACAGATGTGATTCAGCCGTTGGCTCGGGGCCTTAGGTAATCACTGCTGTATTGATATTCAGTACAACAGCATGATTGCAAGTATTATATTGCTTTCATACAAAAGAAAAATTTACATTTTATATACACAATGGCCCTATATTTCATATATTTGATATTAATAAATATTTATAACACAGCTTTTTGACTCAGGGCTGAAACTAACTGTAAGAATGAATTCACCATCTCATGATGATGTCACTGGATAATTTAATTACATTAAAGGAAGACATATGGATACTGTTGCATGATAAGCAAATTGGGTTCACAATGTCAAACCCAGTATATCATATTTTTACAGCTTGCCGCAATGACATGGCCAGACAGTGCACCTGTTGGACATTGTGTATCCCAGGAAACACACATCATTAAGACATCACCTTAGAACTGTCAGTTCAAGAGTTGTCTGTTGTGAAATCAGCACTACATGAATCATTTTTTGCATGAAAATTACAATTAATGGAACCACCAATAATAATAATCAGCCAAATAAACAGTAACTGTTCTAATTAGAGAAAGAGAAGCAGCAGCATCATTTAGATACTGATGTGTGTCATTCATAATCACGTTACATTGATGAAACTCATTCTAGATTGGGAGATACTGCATGTCTCTTTAGCACCACCTAGTGATAAAGGTTAAAAAAAAAAGTCAAGTAAAAAAAGTAAAAGAAAAGTTCAACCTGAAACAGACAGGCCATTAGAACAAATCTTCAAATGTTAACATTAAAAAAATAATTTAAAACAATTCCTGTGTAATAGGATACATCAATTTGTATAAAATTCGTTTATTGTGAACAAAAAAGTAGGATTAGATACCATTTTACTTTTTTTTAACTTAAAAAAAAAAAAGAAAACATCCTATCACACTATATGTGCATTTTGACAAATATGTGCTTGTTTTGCAGGATTTTTTTTTTCATCATACAATCACAAAAACATAATTTTCTAAAGGACAGAACATGACATGACAGAAAAGTCTACTTTTGGTTTGGAAAGTAAAGGGGTACGTAATAGGGAGACAGGTCAGAGAGCAGATGAGGACACGTTCAGCAGTTCAGGTTGTGTGAAGTTCTGTCTCTGCTGTGTGGGCAGGAGACGTACACCTCTGACATATTTCCTTTTTCATTCTTTGGATATGCTGCCATCTGGTGGCCTTACTGTGGTATAACAGAAAATCATAACTAAAAGACATTCAGCCGATTGCTAAACTTTTTATTTATATATCTCTTAACTTGTATTTTTGGAAATTTGAGAGACAATAATGGAGATTTATACAGCTTAGAATTCAAGGGATCATATCATTTTTTATTATTATTAAAATGTTTAATGTATTATGAACAAAGTAACTTTCAGAATTAATAAAAATTATTTAAAATTATTAAAATTATTAAAATTGAGCAGCAAATATGGCTCATTCTGAAATTCTTCTGATGTCAGAAACCTGCTCTAAACAAATTTTCCCATGCATTTACACTCTGTGTTCAGAAAGCCAGTCACTGTGAATCAAGCTGAAGTAGAATGGATCCTATTGTGCCTAAACACCAAAGCAACTAGTGCTATGATTAAAATCTGGTTTTGTCAAACCTTGCACTGTTCCTGGCTGTGTGTACTCACTGATAGAAAAGAGTGGTTGAAGTTCATTTCTAACAAGATCCCTGATCATTTCTGTCTGACCATAACCATTTGTGAGGCACGTTAATGTAGACTGATTTGTGACCCTGTCGAAATGTACTGTAATTCAGGCTTGGGAAAAGGCTGCTGATGAAAGTGTACATGGGCCTCAAAGCTCTATTACATTTTCACATCCAAAGATGTCTTCAAGACTTCTAAAATAATAGTCTTTTTAATTCTAAGGGTCAGACAGAGGGTGGAATATTGTCATCAAAAATGAAATTATGATGAGTTTTCAACACAAAACTTACCATTATAAGTTGACCTCATGGGAAAAACACAAGTTACAAGAAATGTATGATATGACTCCTTTAAATGGATAAACTTGTGATCAGAGATTGACACAGTGAAATACACAACCACAATTCAAAGTCTATTATATAGTTATTTAATTATAGTTAACCTTATAAAAAACAAACAACCACAAAATA